>NC_056463.1:20968745-21226725 GCF_008729295.1 Plectropomus leopardus
CGTCATAAATCATGAAAAAACGTCACAGTACAGTACATCGGAAAAAACATGTAAAAATGTTACAGTATAAAAAGCTAAAAAAAAATAATAACTCATAGTATAGCATGTCAAAAAATGAAAATAATTGCAGAGTGTAGCATGTTAAAAATTGATAAAAATGATCATAGTAGTGTGTTGAAAAAATGGAAAAAAATGTCATTGTATAATGTGGTGGAAAACTTTTGAAAAATGTAATAGTATTGTGTGTATTAAAAGAAAGACCTGACAAAAATTTCATAGCATCGTAAGTCGAAAAAATTGAAAAAGATAAAAAATCTCATAATATAGTGTGTCGAAAAACATCATGGTCAAGTGTATTCGAAATGCTAAAAAAACATTATAGCACAGAATGTTGAAAAAAATAGAAGAAAAAAATATACTTTGCTGAAAAAAACTTAACATGTCATAGTATGGTGTATCAAATAACATATCATAGCACAGCATGTTGAAAAGAAATTCATAGTATAGCGTCAAAGTATAGCATGTCAAAAACATGAATAAAAATGTCTTAGAATAGCACACAAAAAAAAATGCCATTGTATGGTGTGTCAAAAAAACTGAATGAAGACATAGTATAAAATTTAAAAAAAAAAACACACACAAAATAGTCATAGTATAGAATGTTGAAAAAATGTGAAAAAAACTATAGTATAGGATGTCTAAAAAATGTGGGAAAAAAGCCACAGTATACTACACTGAAAAAAATGACAACAAAGTCAGTGTAGTATGTGCAAAAAAAGTCATTGTTGAAAAGAAAAGTCACACACTTAAATGAAAGTTTTTCACAAAGTGTAGCACTTGGCAGCCTATCAGTGCTGTGAGTGTGCAACTTTCTAGTCTTTCTTTGATACCTGTAAAAAGGCGTTGAGTGGCAGGGCATGAGGAAGAGGACGTCTGGCTGCGAAGGCGTGGACACGTCACAAAGTGTCTGCAGGTGGCTCATGACGTCCAGAGCGCCTCGCTGGTGGATCAGGCTGGTGTACGAAGCTGCGGCTAGGTTGCTCACTAACAGGAGGAATGCAGCAGCCCGTCGCCACACTCTCAAGTTAGCCAAAGATATACCTGTTAAAGAGAAAGTGATGAAACACATCTGACAGTTTGTGACCTCACAGACGTGTTAGATGATTAAGTAAAAACTTACCACAGAAGATCATACAGAAAGGCAGCACGGCATAGATGAATCTGAACTCCTTGTGTGGAAGCAAACTAAAGGAAAAAATTCAAACAGTATCAGTTTGTTTGTGATGCTGATTTTGGTCTTAAAGGCACCCTGTGGAGTTTATGATCACTAGAGGCACCATGAAACGATGCTTTTATGATCCCTGTCTTGTTTTTTCTCACACTCAGTAAACATGAACACTATTCCAGTTAAAGGGAAACTCCTAGCTTTGAACATACTCTGTTTCACCATGAAAAAAGGGTCAGGCTAATGGAGTCAACAATTTCTGAAATTGGTCCAGTATTGAGAGACACCACAGCAGTGGCAAAACAAGCTGCAATATAGTTCCTACGGACAACTGCGCACCGTCAGTTTATGTCCACTAGAAGAGCTTGTTTTTACCACTGAGAGGCTCAGATTGTTATTTTGAGCATACGGCAACATTACAGACAGGATCCTACAGAGACATTAAAAGTTTTCCTTTATTTTTTTGCTGGTCTGTTTGTTATTGTGACCAAGTCTCATTCTGAAATCTCATGAGAGATAACTTCTGGCAAGGAAAACATTGCTGGAAATTTTGGTGAGAGTTGGAGAGACGAGTCAGACTGTGTTGTGTTCAGTAGTGGACAATCACAAAGGACATTTTCTGAAGTTTCTGAAGTACAGTTTTTGAGTATCTGTACTTTACTTCAGTATAATTTCTTTGGAAATGTATTACTGACTGAATATGTATTTTGACTCCACAACATTTCCATAAAGGCTCTTGTTACTCGTTACATTTGCTTAGAAGTCAGCGGAAGATTTTTTTTCTTCTCTGAAATGCAAAACTCCACAAACTGTGACAATGGAGTACTGTGTGTGGTTTGTTTTTCTTAGTGGCGCTGCCTCTGCCTCGCGGATATTCAGATTGTGTAACTCGTCGGTACAGACAGACGGAAAAGAGAGGTCATCAGAAGGCGCTTATATTTGGTTGTGCGTCTATAATGGCTACGGCAGTTGATGGAGAGGAAAATTCTCCTTCAAATCATCCATGGCCATACTCAGCTTCTCACGTTTTTGAGATAAAGAATGATTTTTACCATTTTAGCTTCATCACGGCCTACAATGCGCTCACATACTGCCAGAGCTGTGTCAGGACACTGTGTGAGGGTCGGGTTGGGGGATGTTAAATTAAAAAACAAGCAAACAAAAAAAAAACAAACAATGGTGGTCATTTTGTCAATTTGTGTTTCTACGGGCTTTGCAGCATCTTCATCAAGCTTTTCATTGTACAAGATCTACGAGCAAACCAGTGCATTCAGTGTTTTAGTCTTTAGGTTCTGTAAATGTACTGTCACAATATAAACCATGTGTTGAGATTTTTTCTAAAAAGTACTTTGAATTCTCACTTTTTTAAAAAACAAAAACAAATACTCCAGTGCATAAACTCAAGTAATAATTTGACTAAGCAACTTTCACTTTCATTGGAGTAATATTTGAACAGGAGTATCTATACTTAAGTAACAGAGCTGTGCACCTTATCCACCACTGGTTGTGTTGGAGTACAGAAAGTGTAGTTTAGTGTTATCTAAAAGATTTTCAATGTCATGGCTAAATACGTAGCTGATTTTGACAATGTGGAAAAGTCTGAAAGGTTTAAGACGCCTCTGTGAGCGAGGCTTGGTCACAATAACAAACAGACCAGGGAAAGATTTAAAAAAATGTTTAATTTCTCTGTTGGTCCCTTGCCAAAATGTTATCAGACACTTATAATAACAATCTGAGCCTGTCAGTGGAAGAAAGCACTTCAAATGGACATGAATGAAGGTGCACAATTGCTTGCAGGGAAGACACTGCAGCCTGTTCACTGTTGCGGATGCAGTAGTCTCTCTCAATACTGGACCAGTGTAAAAAATGCTGTTTCCATCAGTCACTTAGACAGAAAAACATGGAAAAATACCAAAGTCACCCAGTAAGTGTTATTCTTACAGGTTGGATAAATACAGGCTCATAATTGTGAACTCAAGACATTTTACCTGTAAACCACGACTGTCCAGACGACCGTTGCCAACAGGATTTTGTATCTTTTAGGGGCGAGGCTGCACCCATGAAGGAAAAACGGAAGATGAGGACCGAGCACGACGGCAAACCCCTGAGTGAAGTACCAGTGCCAGGGATGAGAGCCATAGAAACCGGCCACACCGTGAAAAACGTTAAACTTCAGGAAGTTGAACTGCACCATGGTCCACTGCGAAACAGAGAGAGCGACTGAAACATTTGACTTCATGAGCAGCTGTTACTTTAATCCAAACATCACACAGATTTCATGTTTTACCTTTTCATAAAATATACAGTCGATCACCGTTGAAATCACAACAGCCAAAGCTCTGGAAACGAGGGAAAAATATTATGAGATAACGGCATGTGGAGGAAAAGCAGATTTAGCTGATGGGAGGTTAAAAGGACAAACCCTATAGGAATGACATTATGAGTGATGAGCCTCAGTTTGTTATCTTCCTGCCAAAAATGGTAGATCAGCAGAGGAAACCAGACAATCAGGGCTGTCGGTCGAACGATGACGGCCAGGGCGACCAGGGTCAAATAGATTTTGCTGGAAAACATCACAATCGTGTCAGTGAACAACCTATTTTAGAGACCAGGCGAATCAAAAATGAGAGGGACGTAACAAGCCAAGACCTGCTGTGTGTTTTGGACCCAGGGAGAGGAAAGTAAAAAAGAGCCAGGGTGGTGATGGTGGTCTCCATGGTGTTGGTCAGAGTCCTGGTGCAGCAGTACCACGAGAACCACGAGCACATGTGGCAGAAGAACTACAGAGCAAAACAAGAAGAAACAGGACAACAGGCCATGTGTTTTAGGTTACTGTAGACCTGAGACAGCATGAAATGAAGAATGGATTGCAGTAAATCAACTATTGTTACAGGGCAAAAAAGCCCTCACAAGGCGCTGGTTACTTCCTGAGCCCCCCGCAATACAGGAGTGGATAGATACAGTAAATGACATTCATGTTATGGAAAAGATTTATTTGTGATTTTTTGATTTTAATTTGATTTATTTCGAACATGTAAAAAAGAGAAATTATTATACTATTAAATATTAAATTAAAAACATAAAGCAAACGAAATGGTCAAATACATAATGACTTGGTTTAATTATTCAAAAAGGACGAAGACGTGAGAACTCATTTAATGCCACTTCTTCTCCATAAGTTATTGAATTTGATTAACTAGCTTTCTTATTCATTTAAACAGATACTTTAATTAATTACACTACTATACTCAAAATTAAATATCTATGGCTTTTCATTATTTACAGAAAAAAAGAGGAGGATAAAGTTTTTTGTTTTACCCAAATAAATAAACAATAACCCCTGTAAACACCCAGTGATCGTCAAACTCGTCTTTATCCCTGCACCTCGTTACTTTCTCTCTTCACCTTCAGAAAAGTGTGTTTATTGTTCTCTGGATCGAGAGGGTGAAATTCGTAAGACCTCTATGGACAGATTTTGTAGAGGTATTGGATAAATGACGTTGACATGTTGTTCTATTTCGACTACTCTTCTATTTTTCTTTCAAATCTCCTCCTGAAATATTTTTTATACTTTATCATGCATACTCTGTCTCAACCCAAAAAGTTCTTAAACTTTGTAAAATCTGAACAGTAGGGGAAATTTAACTCACTGTCTTGATTTGTGTTCTGCACCATGAAAAAACATTATTACAGATAAAGTCCTTACTGTCCATTTTGCAACGTCACAACTGTCCAACGTTTGGATGAGGAAGAAGAATTTCACATCAGCAGCCGCAGCCAGGAGAGCTTGAATTATACGTGGAAGCCATATCTGCAGAGCCGATACAAGGATTAGTGAGACAAAGTGACAGAAGGAAATGTGCTTGGTCAGCATGTGCTGATATGAAACTCATCTGGGTAGAAAATGAGTGAACTTGCTAAGAGATGGACTGAGTCGTAGTTTATGAAGTATAATATCTTGTATATGACGGCAAAGAAGAGCGGGTAGGTGAATCCTCTTATTCCTGCCTTCCACTCCCAGGTCAGATACCCATAGGTCTCACTGTCAAGGTTAGATCAGCATACAATAACAGAACAATGATAAAAAAAAATAGTGTTGGTCCATACAGTGGGCGTTCAGTCTTAAGTGTTTCTGTACGTGCAATTTCTTACTTATTATAAAGTAAATTTTTCCCATTATATGTCCAGTGTGTAAGAGTTAGGAGGTTATATTGTCACAAACAGAATATGGTATAATAAGTATGTTTTCCTTAGCGTATAGTATTAATAATAAGAATCATGGTGTTGTTATTACAATACAATGAGCTCTTTGTGTCGTCTTCGACTGAGTCTCCCACGTTGCACCGCCGTGTTACTACAACAACCCAGAGCGGACAAACCAAACTCTGGCTTTAGATTGAGTCATTCGTGTTTTTGCATTGCCCACTTTAGTTAGCAGCCCCTCCATGACAAGCAGTATCATAAAAACAATGATTTTTTACAGTGCAGAAGTCAGAAAAACGTCACAATGTAGCAAAGGAAGACTCGCACACGGAACAAAAAAAGATTCAGACTTAAGTCTGGATTTTTAAATATGTCTAACTTATATGTTACAGAGCTTAAAAGACAGTGGGGGAAAAACAGTGCAGAGTTCTGCACTGAGGAAAATCCAACATGAACTGAAATGTTTGCACTTTTTGCACTCTGTGCACATTTTTCAGTCTGTACCGCCCCGCAAACATTTAAAATTTAGATATTTGAAATCCAGACTTCAGTCTGAATCTGTTTTTGGTCCCATGTGTGAGTCTTTGTTTGCTTAATTGATTATTATTTATCATAAACGTATCATGAGTTAACATAAGTCATTTTTAAAAAGTTCACTTTAACACATGATGAAATGTATCTAATATAAGCCCTTAAAGAACATGATAATGACAGTAATAATAATACACTGTAGTTCAGTCACATAGCTGCATATAATAATGTCAAAGGATATTTGAAGACCATACGATGGGAGACCTCCAGAGACTGCCAGTACTCATCAGGGACGAAACTGGTCTGAACCAGGAAGCAGTTGATGAGTCTAAACGCCACAGAAAACACAACAACTCTGGTTCTCAGCACACCTGAGAGAGAAAAATCACTTCATATTAATGTTATTACGGATTCATTTTCATCAGCACAGTCGTTTGGTCCCAAATACTTCAAACTATTATTTTATTTGATCCCCATCACTCCAATCTGTAATTTTAAATATCATATAAAGGGCTTTACCGTCTTTGAGAGGACTTTTATCTTCCTTTGAGTACAGCTGAGATTTTCGTTTCCTCAGTTTCACATCTTCGACTCTATTACCAAATTTCAGACGTGGTCGGATGTCCTCCATCAGAGCATTTTGTCTCTGTGTTTGCTGTCAACACAGTTCACCTGTCAGGATGTAGCTACAACCAGTCAACTCTTCACACAAGAAACTTTAAAGATACGAAATAAACGCCAGCTTTCCGTTATTGGTCACGTGCACACTCTTTGCGTTTAATTGACCAACAATATTGATATTTTACATTTTCAGCTAGACGACAGATTTATGAATGATAACTTTTGTTAGCGCAGGTTGGATCGCGCTCGCACGGTTGGACTGCACTTCCGCACTCACACTAACTTCCGGTGGAATGTTGTTTACCGACTTCAAAGTAAAAGTTTTACTCAAACGTGTTTGGTGTTGAGTCCATTTTCTACTTTTGTTTTATGATATGTACTGATTTTGAAGGCCCGTTTCACACAGTACACAAAATGAATACATAATAAATGTAAAAATAAATAAATGAATAAAACTCACAGTAAAGTTTAAATAGATTCCCCTTTAACTCATTTTAGGCCCATCACTTGTCAATCTCAGATTATATTGTCACTTCACCTTTAACTGTTTTACAAACTGTTCAGGTTACACCTGTGTATTATTACTCCTTATTGCGCATTTGCTAATTCCATTTTACAATTAGTGGTTGGTTCCAGCTATTTTTTGGGCCGTGTCGTCTTTATTTGCTCATTGATTTTTTTTTATTTTTTTTTTGGAAGTTAAACCAATTTGCTCAGGTTTTAAAGGGTTAATTAAAAACGGAAATGCTAGCTCAGAATTTTGACTTAAAAGCAGCATGCTAATTTTAATTTAGAATTGGTACTTTAGTTTTCATCGCTCCTGGCAACCGTTGTCACTTTATTTACTACAATGAAAATGCTGAAATGATTTTAACTCCAGTCTTTCTCGTGTGTAAAGTCTGATCGCTGCAGGTCGCTGCACACTCCGCTGGGTGGCGGACTGAAGCTTTTGTTTTGTTTTGCCGGAATTCACAGTAGAAGAAGAAAGCCTGCCTGCTGTACTCGCACGTCCTTGTAGATGCATCTTGTGGTTTTTTTGTTTTATTTACCTCTGTGTCCTTCTGTGTCTGGTGTATACAGATACGTCAAATAATCCGCTTCCTCGGTGAGTTATTAATGTTACAGAAAATCGCCCCAAAACCAGCTAAAATGTCATGTTTGAGTTGTGTTTAGCTAAACGCTCAAGAAACTGTCAAGCTAGCAGACGCGTCCGGATACCCGTCCGGCCTAGGTTTTTCAAAATAAGACTTGTTGAAATGTTAAATTCTCAGCGGAAATGGTTTTAATTTTAAAGAAAAGATCACTTTCTACTGAGCAGTAATTGAAATGACCACCAAAACACGACCCTTTCGTAGTCTAGAGTTCATACTGATTGATTGGTTGGTTCGTTGATTAATCATCTATCCTTGTTTGATGAAGGGCTTAATCATTGCACCCGCCAGTATTATTTTTTTTTTTTTCAGGTAATACTGCCATTAAGCATAGTGTGTATAGGGTTACCTCATTTAATTTGCATTATTCCAAATGCATCAATTTTTTAATAAAATACCCTCATTCAGCTTCTATAGGATAAACACATTTATAGATTTCTGATAACACATGTAAGATGCACAGTCTATGGTCAGGTGGCACAAGTTGAAAAGCTACTGTTCAGTTTTCTGTCTCAACTTCAGCCCCTTTTGAAATTACGTGTGGGGAGTCTTTATACTAATCTTTATGAAAAGAACTACCAGTTTTTGTGAATGCAATAGTACGTGAAACCTCATCATCACACAATGTATGCAGAAATATTACGTGCTGGATCTGAGTACAGTAGCATTGGTCCAGTACAGCCAACAACAGCACTGCAGTTATCTTACACTGTATGCACTGCGTAGCTAACAACATCCACGCAGGGAGTTATGCTTAGAACTTTGCAAGAATGTGTCACATTCAACGGAGCTAATAAAAAATAATAGTAATAATAATTCAAAGTGTTTCTTTCAGGAGCATCTTGTGTCTCAACACTGGGATCCTTACTGGCAGAAGTCATGTTTCGAAGAAGACTTCCCTTCTCACAGATTGCCTTCGCCACACTGCTTGGAGTTGTTGGTGGTATTTATATTTACAAGCCTTTTTTTGAGCCAGAGCTGAGGACCTCAAGACAACAAAACCAGGATGTGCCAAAGAAGAAGGATGAAACAGACTGAAATAGTTCATCACTCCCAGGAAATACCTCACAGACAGAAGCCAGGAGAACTTCAACAGGTGCTGCTGGACTGTCACAGCTGGAGGCCGCACCAAAGACTAGACCAGCATGGATGCATTCATGCTTCTTTGGGGCTCTTTGTGTGATTGTAAATGTACAAAATAAAATATTTAATAATCTGACCTCATTTCAATATGATGTGTGTCGAAGTTTAATTTGTATCTGTTTTCATTTCTGACACTTACAAAAGGAAATTATTCTAAAGAAAACTCACATTACTTTTTACCTTTCTGAAAAACTGCAATTTTTTGATAACTGATGGTGTGATTAGCACAAACCTAAACCCAGAATGGATTCAAAAAAGTTTTGTCAACTCTGTTGTAACTGCAGGATATTATGGTATACAAGCACGAGTGAGTAGATTGCATCCAATCATTAAATAAGCAGCAATAGTTTTCCAGCCAGCTGTAAACAAATCCAGGATAACCTGAAGAAATGTGTTTCACTGCTTTAAATTTTAAAGTGATTGTAAATAAAACATTTTCCAGTATGGGGCATTGTGCACAAACCAGTAAAGAGAAAAAGAAAACATTGCATCTAAAATCAAGGCTGTGATATCAGAAAATGATGAAAAACAATCTTGAGGGTGTCAAATATTCTAATAATCATCGTGAGATCATGTTTTTTGTCATTACCGGCACACATAACAGAATAAAAGTACCTTTAAACTGGACTTGATCTCACATGTACACAGTGATCAGTTAACTTTTCAAGGTTGATAATTTAAAAACAAGATACTGCTTCAAGGAATACATAAATAAAAATGTTTATTTTTGGACATAATTTACATATTTTGCATATGAAACTTTATGGCACAGTTGAAAATTGGAAATATTTCTGCATAGTCTCACTAATATATTCAAATCAAAATTTAGTGGTAGATTTTCAAATCTGTGGATTGTACAAGTCAATGGAAAAATATTCTCACGTATTTTAACTAAAACATCACATTCACCCTTTTATAGAGGAAAGAATGACAGAGTTATACAAACAATGTGGTTTTGTGTGTAAAAAGTAGTAAATACATTTGGGTAAAAGGTTCTCACAATACCGTTTCAGTATTTTACTTGGTGTTAATATTCCTCATCTTATAGAGTATCAGTGGTATCATAAACTAAAAGGTGAGCATTAGGATTTAAATGCACACCACAAAGTTTATCTTTACCTCTTGCCATAATGTATAAAGCTTACCAATAAAAAAAAGTCTGGGCTTAGCAGTCTTAAAATATTAAGAAATTGAACAGCCTACTTGTTGATGTGGTCAAATTAAAACCTGACACAAAACACTCTCCATCCAATAATGTAATGAAAGTTAGAGATTTCAGCAACAGAGCGATCATCTAGCACCTAAAAGCTATCTAGAACTTCAAAACAGGATTTCTATCAAAAATTTGTTAAGCAGAGACGATAAGCCACTCAGATCCTGATGCATCTGGTCTCACGCTAAATTACTTAAGTAGATGACAGCCAAAGCAATCGCCACATTCACTGAAAACACTGCTTTGCTGTGTGAAATAGCACCACTGCTCATTTTCCCTGAAGTTGGATGTTTAATTTTGATACAACTGAATTCATTTTCTATGATGTCAACACAGATGGTCGTTGTTTCAGGTGATATAAAACACTTTGGGAACCCCTGGAATAACTAATGTTCATAAACATTTCATCCTGAGTATCTAGGATGTTGCCTGAGCAAAATCCTGAATACTTTAAACATTTATAATTTAAAACTCTAGGCCTTGTTACAAGTGAATAATGATATAAACTGAGCAATTCAGGGGACTGGCGATCGGTCATACTGTAGCTGGAGTTACTAACATGTCCACATACCGCTTCTTCTTAAAAATATATCAAGAGAATTTGAAAGACTATTATTATGTATTTATTTTTGCATGGGTCTTTTATAAAACAGCTGCTCTCGAGTTATTGCTCTGTTTTTACTTTGACATATTTATTCCGCTTATTTAACTATTGAGCATTAATTTTTGTAATTATTGGCTAAACCTGTCGCTGTACATAATAATGTTGATGACTTGGTCTTAAACAAAATTCATGTTTTGATGACAAACAAGCGCAAGTATGAATACGGCAAAAGAAAAAATACCGAGTGTCCATCAAACATTAGACAGTCACTGAGAGCAAAATGTTTTCTGTGGCACCGGTGAGACTGCAGTACTCAGCAGGACATTCAGTAGAGCATCAGTAGTATACATCTAAAAGTGCAATCATGGCAAATTTCTCTCGGCCAATAAACTGCATCTTCAGGTATCACAGTCAGCGTTTATCTGACTGTACAAAAGGAAACAGACATGACTTCATTCTTGAGTTAATGCAGCGTGAATCTGTGCTAATTTTACAGCAAGTGAAAAGTATTAACAGTAAATGTATGGCACGTCTGACATGGCAGCTCACTTTCCTGCACAAAGTTTAAACCTGAAAATATGATCAGCATATCTGATTTCAGCCAGGTGTCATAAGAAATAAATATCCCACACTCCAATATGACTCAGTTATCAAAAGACCGATTACATGAATTCAAATGAAATGCCCACAATCAAAAGGCACTTTTCTCTGTACTAACAAATAATACAGTAAAATGTATTGTAGTAATGTTGCACTTCTTTGTGGGGAAATGGACAAAAATTATACGTATACGTATATGTATTTACAGTATATACTCCTGCTGTTTAACTTGGATGTCTTTGTATATTTATGGACACAGATATGTAACCACCATCATTCATTCTAACACGCACACTTGTTCCTATCAGAGCCGTCTGAGAAGTCTGGGTTGGTGGGTCCATTAACTCGGACGGTCCCATCAGGGATCCAGGACTTATCAACACATCGTTCCATCCTCTTCATGATGAGATCCAGCAGGACGTCCACAGCCTGGTTGACGTTCTGCCCGTTTGCAGCACTCGTCTCAAAGTATGGAATTCTACATGGAGGGAAATAAGAGTTATATTAAACAAGGGATCACAGACTACTGCTGTTAGTTACAATGAGACACAAACCTTTGGGTATCGAGAGAAAAGGGATGTTAAAGGGAGTAAGGCTGGAGTTATTCAATGTTTTCATTCTCAGTCCCATAAAAAGACCAAAATGCAACACTTTAATCCACATCTCAGTACTTTCTAACCCCCCAGCCTTCTGTGTTGCTTTCAAACACATAATTCCTTCTACCTATACTTTTAAAGAAACGTCATAAAATAAATGCTCTCTTTTTTTCCCTGAAGGCTCAGGTATTTCCTGAAACACAAATAGTGTCATATACCATATACCCCACTGAAGTCTATCAGGAGGGTATGAAAGTAAGAAAAAAAAAGATATCGCCCAAGCATACTCCCATTAATGGGCAAAATGAAAGAAACCTCAAGAAGATAAACACAGGAGTCATACTTCTCCCAGGATTGAAAAGATGTACAATAGATAACACATGTAGAGAGAAGACCAACAGTGCCAGAGTCTACAATCACAATAACAAAATTACAGAAAGATTGTAAATATATGTGGAGAAAACATGTATGACCAAACATAAAATGGTCACCACCATCTCCCTTTCTGTTCTAGTGTTGAATAATGGCCTGAAAAGGGTTTTTGCAGAACATTATGATGTCACAGTGATGTTGAGCTTTAAACTTTTGGATATAAAATGTTCTCACTTCATAATGTTAACCTATAAGGACATTTGTGTGAAATGTTGTCATAATTAGTGCATGACCTCCTGAGTTTTGGCAAAAAAAACAGAGATCTTTAACCACCAAAATGTAATCAGTTCATGCTTGAGTCCAAGTGGACGTTTATGCCAAACTTAAAAAAATTCCCTCAAGGTGCTCCTGAGAAATCATGTTCAAGATAATCAAAGGTGACAATAAACGCTGTCCAGCAGCATCAGCTTGAGGTTAATACGTGATATTTAATACAGAGGTTTATTCCTTTCTTGAAGGCATTAAAAAACATCTCATACAGTGGATTTCCACTACAATATGTGTGTTTTTAGTAAAGGTGTGTCCACCGGGGTCAGAACAGGATATTTTACACATGTGCACAAATATTTGCTTTTCCAGGAGGACCAATTTAGTCTGACATTCACCTGCACAGACTTTGGCAAACAATTCCGGCACTACCTTCTTGACAAACAACTCAGGGAGAGGTTCGTGTGCAGATGGATCAAGACTGAGACATACCCATATTTCTCTGCCAGCTCACGGGCCTCTTCTTCACTGACCGCTCTCTGGTCTGACAGGTCACATTTGTTGCCACACAAAACGACGTCCGGACTTTCGCAGTATGCGTGAATCTGTAACTGACCTGCAAGTGTCATCCAGAAAATTATCATGAATTAAGTCTTGTTTTGATGCAATATGTTTGCTTTTGAGAACCACATCAAGCTATCATTAATGTTTTATATTCACATGAAACAGGAACGTTGAGCGCAGTGGCAGCAACAGTTCAGCTCAGAATATAATGTGCAGACAGAATCATTCATAAGTGGAGGATCTCATATTTAATCACACACTGTTATTTTCCTGTAACATGCTGGTGTCTATTCCACACATACACATAAAATCTTTGGTCATCATTCACTGGAAGTACTTTGGTAGTCATACAGAAATGTATTATCGTCAAATCTCCTGTGTACCTCCTCTGTGTCTTTGCCATTAGAACTTGATAGGATTGTCAGTTTAATGACTAAAAGTCTACATTTGGAGTATCAGAGGACATACTCATCCAGTTTCTGACGTTGAGGAAACTTTGTTCATTTGTGAGGTCAAAAAGGAGGAGGAAACCCATGGCATCTCTAAAGAACGCAGTCGTCAAACTCCGAAACCTGACACCATTCAAACAACAAGAAACACTTTATTAGAAATATAATAAAAAGTGAAAAAGAGATATTAAAAAAAAACAACTGAGGACAAGGGCAGGCTTGATGTAAGTGAAAATGTGCTAGTTGAAGTACTTCATGTACCTCTCCTGTCCTGCAGTGTCCCACAGCTGCATGTGGATCTTCTGTCCTTTACCTGTGGATCCATCTGGACTTGTTGATTTGTACACCTTAATGAAACAGAGACAGGTGAGGTGTTTCTGCACAAATATAACTGCTTTCAAATTTGATATAAACAGGTTTAAAACAAAGCTTTAAAACATTTTATCTAAATCCGGACTGGTTGTGTTATGGGAACATAGTTTGTGGGTGATGAAAGAGTATCCCTTAGCATAGTGGCACATCTGCTTCAACAAGAAAATAAAACAGGAAGGATGAGGCATACTTGGTAACATTCATCCCGCTACACATGAATAAATTCATTTAATAAATTCTGTAAAGTTTGACAAATGTTTTTGAGCTGTTGCAAACCAGCAGTGAGGAGAGCAACCAAAGGCCAGTCCACAAACCCCTGAGCAGCTCTGTCTACCTGGATTAGCTGGTGCTGATGGTGACTGTATTCAGCTCACTTTAGGAGGTGAAGCGGCAGGAAACAGAACTTTGTGCAACATAACAATAAAAAAATACATCAATAAATAAAAGTAAAAAAAAGGGCAGGCAAGTTTGGCTAATTAAACAGAAACACATTTTAGATGTATGGCCAATGTCAATGCGTGTTTTATAAATTTAAAAGTCCCATATTATGCTAATTTTCAGGTTTATACTTGTGTGTTGGGTTTCCACTAGAAAATGTTTATATTTGGATCTGGAACTATTTTGAGGCTGTCAGTGTGTCAGCTTTTACTTCTCAGAGATCAATCTTATTGTTAGGACATGTTAATTGATGAATATTAGCATACAGAGCAGTAGAAACTGTTGAAAAGTTGTGGCAGTGGTGCTACTGATGCTTGTGCTGCGTTATGCTGGTTTTCAGGTTCATTCTTGTATTTCTAATTTCTACGAGAACATGCATACATGCTTTAATATTAAAATAAAACATTTTTTTCCTTACACTGTCTGCCTGAATATGCCTGTATTTACCTTCTGACTGAAATGCTCTGTTTCAGCGCCTGTCTCTTCAAGCCCCTCCTCTTGAAAAAGCACAGTCTGCTCTGATTAGTGTGTGTTTCCGGGTCATTCCCGTATGTGCTTTTGGCGTCTCTGCGCTGTCATTAGCAGGACGTATGACTGTAACAGCACTGTAGTCGCACTTTCTATTTTTATAGACTGTTTCACTGGAAGTGCATAACTGGGCAACAGTTTGTGTCCACGTGTACTTCCTATCAGCTGGAGTCATTCACATACACTGCAAGAGAGTCCAGAAGAAATACAAAGAGGCTGACAGCTATATCTCTGTTGTCAAATTGAAACAGTCTATATAGTAAAGTTGTGACATCACAACTTCTTGGAGTCCTGATGGATCATTAAAAGGCGCAGTTTCTGAATACAGACTGCGTGCGTTTCTTTGTGGATGGAGCGTTTTGATACTTTTATTGTATTTCTAGCATCTTTATTGGCTTCATGATAAAAAATGGAAATCTGACTTTACAATATGGGACCTTTAAGTTTGAGCCATATGCTGTAATCACATACAAAGCCATAGAAATTACATCAGTACATTTTTCGTGGCGTATTGTGTAACTGTATGCCAATAACTGACAAAGCTGACATCCAAATCGATACCTATATTGACTGTTAATAATCTTGCAGTCCTGTGGTTTAAAAGATTTAACAAAGCAGCTTGGTATTGAATGTTGAGCTTCATTCACAGCATAGCTGACAAGCCCCTTTCTGGCAAACAACTTTGCTTAGACTTACTTTTAAAACCATTTTAATCCATACATGAAAGAGTTTCCACTGATTTGAATTTATTATAAAAGATTAGCAGCATAATCTGGTGGTTCATTGTAAAATGAGTGCCAGCTGCTCGCAGGCATTGAGACACATCTTTGTTATTGGAGTTTCATTCAACAGTCTATAAAGTAACTTAGAAGTCCACATATGTAACTGCAAATTTTATTCATCCAAATATCATCCACATCTTTTCTCTGATCTATATAACAGTGCATCACTTCTGGTGGTTGCAGTAAACACTCACCAGCACAGGAAGCAACTATTTGAGATTGAAAGTGGTGTTAAGACAAGAAGCGTTAAGTCTTGGTGCATAATCTTGCTTGCAGCTGTATGACTGTGACAACTGGACATGCAGCCACAGTATTACGGGTGTATCCATCTCATTATACGTGTAATATAACTTCATGGTCATTTCATGGACAAGGAAAACCCAGAATGTCTGATGACTAATTTTTACACTTAATGGATTTTAACAATCGAAGACAGGAAGCACGGCTCTGGGGTTTTTTGAGGACGCACTATAATCCCTTATTGTGCTTTAACCATGACAGATATTTAGAATATTTACAAGAGCTGTTCTGTCAGTGCAACTTTTTAAATCTAAGCTGTAAAACATATATTTTGAATGTTGCCTTACAGAGTATTTGTGAGATGATGGAAATACTTAAGATACATTTGGTCGATGAAGATATTCAGTCACTAACATAAATTGTCATGGACTGACTGAACCTCCAGTTAAACTGTGATCGAAACTGTTATCAGGCCATTTTCTTGGAGCTTTAGATCAGTAGCTTTAAAGAGTAAATACTGAGTAAATATGAACACTGCTCAGCTGTTTGCCAATGGTATGAAGTGTTTATTCTTGAGGAGGGTGCTGCCTGCCGTTCACCAACATTAGTCATTACTCAAATTCTTGTTGCAACATTCATAAGCAGTCTTTAGTTAAAAGAGAGTTACTTAATGGTGTGGGAATGCATTTAAGCCCCTAATTAGGTAGCCAGAAATGCATGTAGCACACACGTAGACAAGGAAATGTTAAGTCAAAGGGGCAGAGCGTAAATTCCATGTACACTTTTACTGAATGAAAGAAAACCAAACAATCCAGTGCTGGCTTTTATACAAAATTAATTGAACTTACCACTCTTTTTTCTCTGAAGTCTATTCCAACTGTAGTGATGAACTTGGAGTTAAACTTGCAGTCTGTGTATTGGTAGAGGAAGCTTGTTTTTCCCACGCCAGAGTCTCCAAGGGCTAGGAATTTGATGAGGTAATCGTAGTCCCCATCAGACATAGTGAGCACTTAATTTCTGAAACACACAAACAAAACAACTCAATCAGCCAACAATCACATTTTTTTCTTTCTGGAAAATGAATAAATTTCAAAATGAGACGAAGTTTGGGTTTTTTTTCCCCTAAATTACACAGTGATGACAGTGAAATTGTGAAGAAATGACAGGAGGATAATAAATATGGTGACACAAACCAACACAATAAAGGCAGTCTACATGTCATCCAAAAACATCAGGGAAGTCTTGAAATACAGAATGATCTTCACATTTAAAAAGATAAGCCTGGCAACATTACATACTTCAACAAATCTCAGTTCAACAAATCTCATTAAAAACTACAACAATTAATTTGTCTTGCAAACAAGTAGCTTCGTAGCCGCAGGCTGACATAGCTTGTTCCTCTGTATCACAGAGCTCCACTGTTGTCTATAAATTAAATTAAAAACACATAATGAGCCTCACTGTCACACGGAGGGACATGCTTCTTCATCATGAAGAACATGCACACTCCAATTTATTTTAGCTCATTAATCCAAACACTCTCTTGCTGATTTACACACTCAGAGGCATGCCACATGTGTTTTCATCCAACTAAAAGTGGTCCCCACAAATGCACTGTTTACTCTTGTTTGAGTAACATTTGCTAAAAACTAAAATGCCAAGCTGTATTTAGGAAATTACTGAAACATTTCTAATCATGAGTATAAATTTTCTACCAACTCTGAAGGTTTCAGACAGGGTAGGGAAGTAGGAGAATATTGAAAGACTAACAAATTATTGTTTTTTTGGTAGTCTCGTGGGATTTACTCACAATAAGAAAAACACCAGACTCACCCTTTAAGATTGTCTGGGCAAGTGTAAATAATTATCATTGTGGTACAGAAACATTTCCTAGAGAACCATTAATTACATTTTAGGGACTTTTAGAGCACTATTTAATGTAATGTGATGTCACAAAACTAAACTAACCAGTGAGAGTGATGGCAGGGTGAGCTGTCCTGCCCTAACAGGTGTAACAAAACTAACAGGAGAGGGACGGCGATGTCACTCAAGTCCAGTTTGCACAGTATTTACCCACACTGTCCTGAGAGGAGATCTAATCGGGCAGCACAAGTGGAAACAGCTGTGTGGGTGGGCTATAGTACAGGGGGTTAAGATCAGTCGCTCACGCAGCTACACCCCATTTAGGCAAAACATCTTATACTATTTTGAGTAAGCAGCGTCATTTTGAGTTTCTCTGCATAGTGAAGGTGATGTTCATTGGAGAAACTGGTTCCCTGCATATGTGGTTCTGGCAGCCCCACACAAGTTGACCTGTGTCAACCCTCACACTTCTGTGTTAGGCATTAAGTCTGCTGTCCTCTGTCGTCTTTCCAGTCCAACTGGTTAATTTAACAGGATGACCATTGCATTTAATAGAAGTACTAACTATTGTCTTTCCATTAATTCTGTTGCTACTCTGTTTTCTAAGAAAAGCCATAAAAACAAATGCTAAAACACATCAGTCTTTGCCTGTTTTATGATGCGGAGTTACACCAAAATATTATGTCCTTATATTTATACAACGTTTACAGTACATCGAGACACACAGCACAGGGACAGCTCACAATCTTCCTACATTTCCTCTTTTATAGTGTATACTGTGCACTGATAAGGAGCTTACCATGAGATCTCAGGCTACTCATACACTCAAGAACTGTTAAAAATGGGCAAGAATCCCTTAAAGATATCACATGAAGAAACCAAGACCTTGAGAAACCCTATAGAAAAAAACATGCCGTGATTTGGCATCAAAAACTTTTGACATCTGGGAATTTTGATTAAATTGGGAGCTCTTCTGTCATGGAAAATTCTCACACTATTTCGAAAGAGTGGTGTTTTTTTTAGCCTCTTCTGATAAGATAGCATGACATGGCACTTGGTACCAATCAATGCCCTAAGTCGTCTAGTTTCATATGAGAGCACTCTAGCTTTAAAACTGGGCCCACTGCAGCAGGTTTTATATGCTAGTCTGCATAGCTCCCAGGCTTTGCCACATTTGACTGAGAAACCTGGTGCTTCTTTACACTTTTTTGTCCAAAAGAAATTTGGCTATTGTCTTTCTGTTCTTTTCATTTTCTTGCTCTCTCTGTACCCTGACTTTTCTTTTTGGAGACCGTGATATTTAGTGAGGCTTTTTCACTTAGCTTATAGCTAGTCAGGCTTCAGTTTGCTTTACATTCTTGCATCAATGGCACACGAGTGCTCTGCACATCTGACCCCTGTACCACTTTCACAATAACTGCGGTGCATGCGGGATCAGATGACGAGATGTAATGTATTTTCATGAGAACAAAACTTTTTTTTAACATGTACATACTTACAACTTGCATGAGCAGTGATATACGTCAGTGAGTAAATTGCTGAAATTGTGAAATTCTGAAACTGATTCACGCTAGGATTTTTTTTTTTTTTACTTTGAATGTAGGTACGATGCCAGAGTGCAAAAAAACAATAAAATAGAGCGTGTTTCATAAAATATGGCAAAGGAGAATCACCCAAAAACCTAGAAACACCCTCTGTACACCTGCTGCTGTGACTAGATTTGCTTTTTGGCAAAGATGAACGAGAACAGCAAACGCCAAACAGTTGCAACAGGTGATTTATTTGCTACATATACTTAAAAACAGTTTTAATATTTGTTTATTACCATTTTGTCAAAGTGGCCCCCAGGCACAGCAAGTTGAGTATCCCTGGACTAAAGTGTAGAGGTCCACATTTTCTTACACAATAAGAACCAGAAGCACACTATGCAATCTACTGGATGAAAAATTTTCACTTGACACGGCTGACCAATTCCGGTCAAAACACTCAAAAGAAAGTGCAGATGTATCATATGACCAGCTCGTAGAAAAGTCTTCAGACAAATCTTACATTCTTTCACTGTAACCCCCGCTGAACCTTTCATCTGGAGCCGTAAGCAGCTTAAAGTCTCGTGCAAAATCAAGCTCCATGGTGAATGCACTGTGATGGAAATGGTTTCCACAAGCACAGACGGGGCTATAAACACCACAGAGCACCTAAACTTTGAAGTGAACATTTCCATTCATGGGCCCGTTTTCACTCAGGTAGGTTTAAAATGACCTGTTAGGTTTTATTTTATTCTTTACCTTTGATTAAAATGATTTACTCTGTTGTAAAGCTTTTTTTCTGTTATCAAATATGCTTTACAAATCTATTTTAATCACTCTCTACAAGGCAAGGCAACATCAATCATTCACAGTTCAGATTCCCACTCCACTCTGTTATCTTATCAATAAAATAAATTAGATGTAGTTATGAGTAAGTACTGAAGCCTACAGAGAAACTGTAAACAGTGTGACCACTAATTAGCTTGCTTCGTTTTGGTCTGTGAAAATCATGTTTCTCAGATCACAGCATCCACACCTTTATATTCACATTCAAACCAGAAACATTTCATCTTTCTAACAACTATTTCCTCTTATCTCCCCATCAAAAGGCCCTCCTGGTGCATACAGAGTCATTTATGAGGTACACTTAGCTAAAACTAATGCAGATTTAGGCGACTCATGTTGAAGGTCCTGGCATTGTGCATATTGGCTCACAAGACTGGCAACTGGGATAATTAATGTAACTGAGACATCATTAATGTTATTAGTAAGTGCTGTAATTTTCCTGCTTTAACGAGTCAAAGCGTTTGCTGTGAAAACAGTCATTTTGCCTGCTTATGACATAATTTTCTACTCAGCTCACTGACATCATTACATTAAATACCCTAACACAAAAACATGAGTCTGTGCATGATTTCTGTTTCAACGAAAACAGGTCACAGCATGACGAGCACAAACCCACACTGCTAGAGATAGGCCACAGATTGTGTCAGCAAATTTCTGCAGACTTTCATCAGGCTAATCAGATGACTTCTTATTGAGCCCCAATCGCAAACAAGAAATACTATAATCCTATGTTAACAAGCAAATATCACACGAAAAGAAAGCAAGTGTTCATGCATAATATGTCCAGAACCCAAAGCTGGGCAAAAACTTTCATGGCCATTTTGCTGTCATATTACTCTTGGTAGTCCTGTCAAAACTGTGAATAGGAAGTCCCATCAAAACTCTGAATAGGAAGCTATACCGAGCCCTGATGGCACAGTGTGATCTTTTGTTGTGTTAGGCAAGAAAACAGTTATTTTACTACCTTACAAAAACCTTTCTGAAATAACAATGTCCCCCACCAGGTCTCCTCTACTGGATGTATCCCTCTCCAAATTAAACATAATGACGCTGGTTTAACGTCAACGAGCTAACATTAAGAAAGCAGAAGTAGAAGAAGAAGAAGATCTCTGTGAGATGCCATCACTGCCTTTGGTTGAGTTATCCAGCAAGTACCATCTTAATATATCACGTTTCTGCATCTGCCTTTTAAGCCTTAGGAGTCACGAAAGTCTAATTTGGACTAAGAGGGAATAACATTCGACAGGGTCATTGAGTGACACTTTGTGTGTGATTGTGTTTCCTAAAACCTTTTAACAGCAAACAAACGAGGCCCTGTTGCACCACCAGATTAAGGCGTCACATAATACATCACTCCCTTAAGTGGAAAGGGCCGTACATGCAGCAGATAAACAGCAGTCTTACACAAAGTGTGATGCTTATCTTAACCAAATTTATTAGTGCCATTAACAACAACAAAAGGGTGATGGTTAGCATAGTAAAAAACCAACAGATACACAATACTAATGATTATCCTGAAATACATTCTGGCAGGATGCTGTGAAGATGTGTTCATCATTCTGAAATGAAAAGACATCAGGCAGATCAGGAGGATCACATCGCCCTGGTTCCCTTGACAAAATTTTTCCATTGGATTTTGGATTACTGCAGAAAACAAACTCTGTGGCAAAACAAACATTTTGTTCAACAAGATAGTATGATTTTTTTAAGCTTAAATGCAATCACCAGAAGAAAAAAGCAAACGTAAGGCTATTAACGGACTATACGAATGCATGACTTTAACATCACCGCTGTGTCAAGCTGTAAAGCTGTGTTCGACGTGATGACTTCATTCATGTAGTCTCATTTCTTTGTTAGCGTCTTTTTTAAGACACACCATGCTTCAAAATTCATGAGTGAGGTATTTTTCACTGATATATTTGATGTTAAAGAACAAGACCCATGAAAAACTCTTAATCTTGTTTTAAACCACCAATTTTCCAACGCCGATGCCAATTCAGGCATCTAACCGATAACCTATTCAAAAACACACTGACTTCAAGACAAGGGAACGGGAAGTACAAAAAACACAAGCTCATTTCTGCATTTTAAGAAACATTACTATATCTATATCAGCTTCAAACAGAAAAATCAGTATCCTTTATTTTTTACAGCCATTTGTTAAACTAATATTTTTGGTGATCTATTTTTAATGGAAATCACTTAATATATATTAGAACCTCGGTTTGCAATACTTTGAGTTTTTTGTCCTTATACAATTCTGGTATCTAAACGCAGTCTATTAGCTGATACAGAGTAACTATCTAACACAATCTAACACCATCTGAGTTGATTGAATTAATATAATTGATAGAAGAGAGTGAATTTTACAATGATATTGGAAGAAAAACTATCTTTAATGTGGATCAGTCACGTCTGACGGATACCAGGTCCACTTGTTAGGTCAGTATCAGTGCTGATGATCAATCCGTGCACTGGATCAGTGCATCCAAGGCTGTACTACCAACCAGTGAAGGTGGTCATCTGCCACAGGCAAAAGCTTTAAGCTCACTAACTGACAATACGTTTTTGGTAATCTAATTGATTGATAGTTTGTCTGGCACTACAGTTTGCACTAGGGCTACAGCTAACAATTATTTTCATTTCGGATTAATCTGTGGATTCATTTCTTGATTAATCAATCCATAACTAGGTCTATAAAATGTAAAAAAAAAAAGGTAGTCCAGTGTAAGATGACATCCTCAAATGCCATAACAAAAACATAATTCATTTTACTGTCATAGAGGAATAAAGAAACCTGAAGATATTCTCATTTAAGAGGCTGAAATCAGAGAATTTTGACAGTTTTTTTGCTAAAAAAAATTCTCTAATCTATTTATCGCTCATCAGATTAGTTGGCAATTAATTAAATAGCTAACAACTCATCAATTAATTGTTGCAGCAAGTATGCATCACTAAAGACATAATAAATTGTAATGACAGATCCCCACTATTACCCAGTGTTGAGGCCCCACCCTGAAGAGGCGCCTGAAGTAAAAATTTAGTTTTAAGGCCTTTATTATTTCAGTAGGCTATATAATGCGGTTACCTGGAAAATATTACTAAAAAAGTGTGGCCACCTAACTAACCACAAACTAATTACTAACTTCTACAATTACAATTTGTAAAGTGGAAAAAACAGGGTCAACAGGTCCCCACAGTGCATTCTTGCACTCAGGCATCCTAATGGGTTAATCCGGCCCTGAGAGCATCTCTAGTAGAAATAAAAGAGAACGACCATGGTATTGATTTGAGCTGCTGCTTGTTTATTCAAGCTTCTTAATTACCTTAGTACCATAATGTCTGAAATCATCAACCTGCATTTGCACTTTGACGTCATGAATTAAAACCAATTTTTGTAGCTGATATGAGTGCAAGAAAATACTGGTTGTTGTGTTGTCCTAAAAAAATCTATTGCACTCCTATGAGAGTATTTTTAATGGGGACATATGGCTACACCATGTTACACTGTCTGAATCACAGCAACGCGACTGTCTTCTTTATTTTCAGAGGTTTCAACAGCTAATGGGAGGGTTGAAGTTGCTATTTAGGTTGATTAAATCTTTTACATGATTATATTAGCAATTCTTTTCATGATTTAATAACTGCATTTCTGTTCAGTTCTAGCACTTTTGTTGTCTGTCTTCTGTTGTCTATCTGTAACTTATTGTTATTTCTGCATATTTAGGCCAGGACTCTGTTCATCTCAATGTGGCATTACTATTTAGATAAGGTTTAAATAAACCTTAATCTATAAATCTATTGCCATTTTCTCCTGCCCTGGGAGTTAACCTAGTTGTGTTTGCCAGGCCAAATACTACCGCCCATGCATACCAGCAAACAAAAAGCAGCTTTAATCATTTGTCAGGGAGAAGTGGAAGACCCACCCTGGGCAGCTGTCCAACACAGAGGCCAGCTCCTTGGGAAAATCCGGATATGCACATACCATAAACCTGAAAGGGTGCAGCAGTACGATGATGCACAACTAAGAATAAAACCAAATGATTATATGTGGCCACCATGAATCTTAAAGACTTCAGGTTGCCAAAGTGGGTAACTATCTGGTCATTAAAATACCTTGTGAGGGTTTATCTGCAGCAGCAGAACCAGGCAGTGTGAGGCACATAACAAACACTCAAATCAATTAACTGAAACAAGTAAAAACAATGTAATGACCCTCAGATGGTCCTCATGTGGCTGTCAGTGGTGGTCAGGCGGCCTGTTAGGCAAAAATAACCACTTTTGTTTTCCTTAACGTGCATCCTGCCAAGTAGACTAAATAGGATGCCAACTCTCCAGCTTCCTGTCAGCAAACATATGGATCCAAAAAATATCTCAACACTGGGATAAATGTTGACAGTAAGCTTTGAAAACCCCGTTTTACACACATATGGTTATTGAGCAAGTGTGGAATAAGCTAACAACTGTGAAAAGAAGCAGGTGTAAAATGTTTCCAAAGCCAGCGCTCCCTCGTTACGTGAGGGTGAATTTGACAAGCTCGTCAGTAGGCAGACAGCCTGTCGCTTCCTAACGCAGATAACCGACTCAATTTAAGTTGACAGAAAACTTTTCAACCCCTCGCTAACTGCTGACAGATGCTACAGACGGATTTCTTCGACTGACATTTCCTGAAAACACTCTGATGTGAACTCACCAGCCCCGGGGCGTTGCTGCTGCGCACCGTGTCCCGCTGTTACAAAAAAAAAAAGGAGTTAAAAGTGGCCGCTGAAGACTTTACCGAAAGGTGAATAAATGTTACTTTCTCCGTCGCCTCTGGGCCATTAGTTGACATGAGACCAGCTTCATTCACACTGAGCACCTCCTTTACTTTCCGTGGTTGGGGAGAAACAGCTCCTCCTCACGGAGCCGTTTCATCACTCTGTTAGCTAACTGGAGGAAGCACGAGCCGTTAACGTTACACCCTGAAGGCGGAACAGCTCAGCGCACGAGACTAAACATACTCGAGTATTTCTATTTCGTGCTACTTTGTACTTCTACTCTACCTGGTTTCAGAGGGAAATAAAGCGCTTTTAATGCGACTTCATGTACCTGACAGTTAGTTATTATCAGCAGCATGGGCGGATTTGGGTCCCTTGGGCACAGAATGAAAAGGGCCCCACCACCTCAACTAGACAGAGGAGAAAAAAACACACTTTGTGGTGTTTTTGAGTATCTTTGTCAGGGGCGTCGCCAGGAATTCTGGGCCCCATGAAAACATATCTCATTGGGCCCCATCACTACGGCCCAAGCCAACCCTGTACAATTGTTATAACCACACCTGCATTACCCGATGACCCATTAAAAGCAATAAACAACTATAACTTTGTTTTACACTCCTGAAAAATGTGAGAGGGGCCTCTGAGAGAGACTCCACATTTTTTCTAGAAAGGAATTCTGAATGTTTGTTCATTAACTCAGACAATTTTAGTTAACTTATTGCAGTCACTACTAAAAATAATTTTTATTTCAGGCCCTATAAGGGCCCCCTCCCCACTTGGGCCCTGGGTAGTCAGTCCCACTTTTCCCCCCATTATGACGCCCCTGATCTTTGTTGTCATTTTATCTCTTCTTGTGGATGTTTTGTTTCGTTTTTGTAGTACGTTGGGTCTATTTGATGCATTTAGGTGTCTCTTTGGGGTATTTTCCCCCCTTTTTGGCTGTTCTTTGTCACTCTGTGATGGCTTTGCGTCTCCATTTATGTTTTGTCTCCCTTTGTAGTGAACTGGATGTGTCACTCTAAGCTAGTTTTGTGTTTTATTTGGGTAATTTTGTGTCTCTGGTGTATTTTTGTGTCTTTTCTGTCATGTTGTGTCTCTTTGTAGTCAGTTGTAGTTACCTTATAATTGTTGTTTTTCCCTTTTTTATTTATTTTGTGGTCATTTGCCTTTGCAGTTCCTTAGTGTCTCTGTGGTCTTTTTGTGTCCATTTGACTTATTTTTTGTCTAACTTCTAAGTAACTTTGTGTCTCTGTCAGGTAATTTTGTGTCTGTTTTGTTCTTCTGTGTCTCTTTGTAGCCATTTTGTTTCTCAGTCATTTCAGTGCCTTATTTAGGTTATTTAGAGTTTCTATGAGGTAACATTTTGTCTTTGTCTTTGTTTGGGTGGGTGTTTTTTGTGTCTTTATGAGGTCATTTTAAGTCTCTTCTAAATTTGATTAACATTAACACAGTATTCAGATATTTTACCTAAGTCTAAGTAACAATACCACAGTGAAGACGCAGAAATACTCAGCTAGTCCTGCATTTAAAGTCTTACACAAGTAAAAATACAAAATTATCAACATCAAAATACATTTACAGTAACCAAAATAAAAAGTACTCATTATGCAGAATGGCCCACTTCAGAATACCATAGCCTGTATTAGCCTAATAAATTATAATGTGATGCATTTGTGTGTTCATCACTTTGATTTTGCCGCTGGTAAAGTTGGGGCTATTTGTGATAACTTTGCATAGCAAAGCCAACACTATAATTGTAGGCTATATCATAATTTGTTCATTGATTTCTATTTTCTAGTAATCTAAATCTGCAAAAGCTATCAAATAAATGTAGTGGAATAAAAGATACAGTATTTTCTTCCAAAATGTAAAGTAGCATAAAATGGAAACCCTCAAGTACAAGTACCTCAGATTTGTAAGTCACCAAGAAAGTTACAAAGTAGGCAACATTTGATCAAGTACTGGTACTTTAAACTTCTGCTATACTGACTATACTCTTATATATACTATATAAGAGGGAAATATTGTTGGCTACTCGTTAAACTGCTACATTTATTTCAAACAATGTGGAGAGACAACCCTATTAAACCTGCATGTTTCTAGTTTATTACAGTGTGCCTGAATCAAACTGTGCACACTGTAGACTGTAGACTCTTGGTTAAATTATCAAATACTTTTTTATATACTACTTCTACCTTTTTGAATGTGAGAAAACAGCGAGGCTGTAGCTGTCCTGACCTCCTGCAGGGGGCAGCACCTCCCCACTCGCGCACATCACCAAAAACAGGAGAAGAAGAAACATAACCAACCCAAACAGGCTGAGCGGTGTCTTAAGGTAGCTCAGACACTTTAAAATTATTTATTACAACTTTAAAATCAGTCAAGCACCAGCATATATGTTTCGTAGGCGCCAATTACACTAAAAGCCAAGGCTCAAAAACCAGCAACAATGCGATACTCAACCTTTTCTATTATTATTTTTGCATTAGTTTCACTGTTGTTAGCTAGCTAACGTAGAGCTGTTTGGTCATTGCATTGTATTTATGTTTATGCTCAACACACGTTGAAATCAGTCGATGTAAAAACACACGACCTTCTGCTCAAATTGTTTCCTCCAACTGTAGATCAGCGATTGTTTTGTCACGTTGCCAATCAACTGTTAGCGTTACAAGGAAACCACAAAAACTTTTTTTCTCGAAGTGCTAATGGAGGCTAGCTAACGTTAACTTATCTAGTTAACGCTTGCCAATTAGTTTTTTGTTCTGGAAAATATCTAGGTTAACTGACATGAGCTGGATTTCTTTGCAGTGACACACAATTTTTGCCAGAAAAAAAGTCTCATCAACTTTAATGTAGCTAGTTAAGTTGCATGTGTTTATGGGAATATGAGTCTTAAGCTTATGTTCAGCTTTATGTTCAGTTAGTGTTCAGCGTTAATGACTGTTCGTAAATGTTTTTTTCTTAATTGTCACAGTTACATCCACACAATGTCCATATTGACCAGTCTGGATCCTCTGAATGATATTTTTAATTGATTTATACAACAGTTTTATAACAGAGCATCAGGCACTTTGCAATAATAGCTAGTGTGTGTCTATTTTCCTCTTGTTTTCTATGCACCCACAAGATGATGTGCTGTATACTCTTGTAGGATGCCTTTCCATTTCTGCCCCCAGTGTGGGACAAAGTTGCAGCCTGATTTCAGATTTTGTCCATCGTGTGGGGAGAAGCTTCCCTGTGCTTTCGATGAATCTGTACCTGTGAGCTCAACGGCGTCTTTAAGTCTTTCTCCACCTAGAAGAGATGAAATAGCAACGTCAGTAACTAAATCAAGCCTCACTTCAAGCACGAGTTACGAGCCCACAGGAAGTACAGGTGGATATCTTGACAGTATGTTATTAGGAGTTAGTTGGTGTTATCCATACATTTTAGACTTTATGTAGTTATGAACTTTTTTACAGCTCATGCATATAACATCCCAACTCCAGTTACAACTCGTCCTGCTCTGAAAAGGACCCGTAACTCCCTTCGTCTGGACAGGGAAGTTGAATTCAGCATTAAAGATGCCACTCTACCCCTGGTGCCCTCCGCTAGTCCTGTCAGAGATGACAGGATTAAAGGTAATAAGGGAAAATGGACTTGAAGCAGCTACTCCGCTTTGCTGGTCTGGTGAAGATTTGCCCTGAACTTAGTTTTTTTTTTTTTTTTTTTTTAAATTTGCTGTAGCATAAAACTTCACTGTGACATGCAGCTTTAACCTTAAGGTAACACTTACTGGTGATGCAGGTGTAAATAAAATAACATCTGATGCAAGTGTTGTGATTTGTATCAACAGATAACAGCGCTGTATTGGCTGGAACTCCACCCAAGCAGCACACAGTCACTTTTAAACTCGACACAGGGAAAGTGCCCACTCTTAAGTCTTCTCCTGTCCAAAAATCCCCTCGTACTGGTGAGCTGAAACACAAAACATCCCTCATGAAAAATGCAGCGACTCTCTCTCATTTTTTAACTGTAATTTGTACTGTAATCTTTTCTCTCATTCATATTTATTGTGGCTGGATCCACATACAGTGAGGGGAAAGACAAAACTCTACAGCCCAGCTAAGCAGGCAGAGGAGGGGAAGAGGCTGACTGATAAATCAAGTGGGAAAGCAGAGGAATCTATAGTAGATGGCCCCCATGTGGTCCTCTCTTCCCCTGCTTCCTCACCAAACTCCAAGTCACCTTCAAAAGGTGAGCAAAACATTTTGCTGTTTCCACACACACATGACTTGCTTTTTTATTAAGCGATAGGTTTAGTGAAACAGTGAAGTTCACCCTCCAACTTGAAGCTGACAGAAGTTAGAGGTAAAAAAGTAAAACACCAAGGAAATAAAAGGAAATTAAAAACATCTGAAAAATCAAGTAATTTGAAGCATAAGGAAACTAACTGTACAGTTGTGTATCATATTTTTCTTGTGAGTGTGTAACATTACTTTTTCTCTCTTCAAAAATGCAACTTAATTGGTTGGACGTCAGGAAAAAGCAAAGCCAAGAAGTCAAAGCATACGCCCGCAGTGGAGCCACTACAGGAAGGTGAAGAGGTGACGGACACAACAGGCAAGAAGTGGAAGCTGGTGAAACTGCTCAGTCAGAGCTCAACAGAGCTCATCTACGAAGGTGCGTCTGTGTGCATGACACCAGAGAAAATACTGGAAACTGAATTAGTGCACAATTTAAGAGTACTTAACTGTCCAAAGATTAAAAACTAGACATACTGTACAAACCACAAATAGGAAAAAGAAGAAAAAATACCACTGTTTATATTTCAGGATAAAAGATAATAATTATTGTTATACATAACATGTTTCTTGTGGTTTTATACTAGTGAATTTGTTGTGTATAATATGTTATTTACAACATAGTTGGTTAACCCAAACAACAACAAAAAAACATACCCCCCAAAAAAATTTCTCTATAAAACTCTATTTTCATTTCCAGTATTTTGACTGAGGTATGAGTTGAAACGCATCTTCTCTAACAGTCTCTTCTGTCTAATAACTTCATTAAAGCAGCTCCAGTCATACACAAAGAAATTGGTAAAATAGATTAGTGGACAGAGCTGCAGTCTTCTACAGCAGGCTATCACAATTGACTCTTACAAAAAATTCACTGCAGAGAACAGCCTGTTTTATGCCTCAGTTGAATAATTTTGTTTTATCTTTTTTCAGTTTTGCAAACAGTTTTGCGATCCAGTGCCAAGGAATCAAATCACATCCTCAAACTGGTGAGTGCCGCCTCAACACTCGCAGTATACTTCAGTATTATGAGTATCCCATCCAAACAGTGCTGAATTATCATCATCATCCCTATGTGTGCCATAAATGAAGAAATAATCTCCCCCATCTGTATTCATCAACAAATTGATTGTTTTGGGCATCCTGGAAGATTACCGAGGAGAGCGCATACCATTATGGTTAGGTCCTTACTGCAGTGGCCTGGGTTCCAGTCATATTCGGGCCTTTTGCTGCATGTCGTCCTCTCTCTCCTGTAAATGAAAAAAGTTTGTTTTTATTTGTTCTCTATTTCCCATAGACGTCTCTGACTGGGATCAATAAAGTTTATCTTTTTTTCTCTGTCTTAGGGAGCTAAAGATGGAAGACTCTTCAATGAGCAGAACTTTCTGCAGAGAGCTGCTAAACCTGCATCTGGTGAGGATTTAGTCTGTTTCGAGTTCAACACTTCCAAATAAACACTTCCTCTCCAAAAAACAGGTGTAATGTCGCTGATGAAAGAGTGAGGGTTTTCTGTCTCATGGATGACTGGCTGCAGTCACACAATGACTGATAATAACCTAAAGAGAAGTACATTTTGTTAAAACAAAGGTAGTAGCAGTATTTATCACAGTCAAGTGCTTCAGTGTTTCACAGGCTGATCATTAATTAAAAGTTTTAACATGACAAACAGATATTGGTCAGAAACCGAACAAATAGACAGTAGTGTGGTCAAAAATATTGATTTATCAGTTCATTTTTTGTTTTTTGTTGTCATGGTATAGACTTGTGGTATTGAAAATCAATATAGAGTTAAACATTCCAGTATTGTGACAGCTAGCTGACAGTTAGAAGTGTTCTGGCAATTTGTCATGTGATCTGGTTTCACAATATCACATATAAATGTCTGTCTTTCATTTCATAATCCATTCATAGGAAAGCAGAAGTGGACAAAAACTTAATCAACAGGAGCACCGTCATGCAGTCAGGGGGAAAAATTAAGGTGTAATCTGCAATTCTGGAGAAAGACTGTTGAAATTTGAACTCACTACCCAACAAATACACCCCTCCCATCAGTGCTCCTTCAGAAGCTCAGTTTTACAGCCTCATTTGATCCCGCTGCCTTTCTTGTTATGCAAAATGGCCTTCTCCCTCTCCTGCATGAACAGGAGTGCTCCTTATGACTTCCTAGCTGGTATGGTGTCGTGTGTGTCGGTCTGAGCCACTTTGTTTGTTTCCCATTTACAAAGCCAGAGCCGCAGATATTAGCAAAATTTGACAAAAAGTGTATTGGAAAGTAATTGCTGACTGCATCTTTACATTTGTCACCCTTCTAAGATGCAGGTCTGGTTTGTCAGGAGTGTAACTTTATAATAATTAAATCACAATGTCTCCCTCTAGTGGAAAAGTGGATCAAACAAAACAAGATGGATTTTCTGGGGATTCCTTCCTGTGTTGGCTTTGGTCTTCATGCAGAGTCCTACAGGTGTGAATATTTACATGTCATATGAAAGAGATTAACTTTTTGAAAGATTTGGGTTCTACTGTAAGTTCTTTATTATTTTTTTTAAGGTTTCTGATTTTCCCCAACATGGGCCAGTCTCTCCAGTCAATCATGGAGGAAGAAGATGAGCTTCTGTCTGAGAAAACTGTCCTGCAGCTTGCGTGCAGAGTAGTGAGTGTAAACTAAATTATTTCCAGACAACATCTTTCATTTTAATCACCTTCCAGAACTCTTGAAGAATTGTGATTCCCCTCATGTATTAAACGATAACGTTTCTTTCTCCTTGCAGTTAGATGTGCTTCAATATATCCATTTTAATGAGTATGTTCACGCTGATATTAATGCAGAAAACATTTACATCAAACCAGGAGAGAAATCACAGGTGAGAAATACTCTGAAGTACAGATGAATCTGTCCATGTCCAAGATTGCAGTGTGAAATACACTCACCACTTTACTTTGTGTGTGTGTGTGTGTTTAGGTATACCTTGTAGGACACTGCCATGCCTTCAGGTACTGTCCTGGAGGGCAGCATGTAGAGTACCGCGAGGCCAGCAGAACAGCACATGACGGCACCCTGGAGTTCATCAGCCTGGACGCACATAAGGGAGCAGGTGAGTCACTTCTGTGGTTCACTGATTCCTTTTTTCCCCACTAACGTCAGCAAATTGGAGGCCATTTCCCTCTATAAGCTACTGTAAACCAAACACCACCAGATTTATTTTCATCTTTGCATGAGGAACACCTGCACTCCTCCCACAGTCCATCTGTCAGCACACACAGAAGCTTCACACGAGAAAAATATCCGATTTTTCTTCTTGTGGAGCTGATTGTGGTTTTCTTTAGTGTAAAATTTCAACGACCACAGAACAAAACCACAAAAACCAGGTGATCTGTACATCTGAGGATTGTCTCGTGGTCGTGTTGTGTCAGAGTAAATGTGGGAGGGAGAACAGATGTCGGCATCATGTCTGTGTTCTCCTCTCAGCTCCGTCTCGACGCAGTGACCTGCAGTCTCTGGGTTACTGCATGCTGCGTTGGCACACGGGGACGCTGCCGTGGACCCCCCTCACTCACCCGGACCAGGTAGCCACGCAGAAACAGAGGTGAGAGAGAGTTTATCATCAGTGGGATATTTAAAGTCTACACAGCTTTGAATCGCCATAAAAACACGGATGTGTTAACATGCGTGCATGACAGAAACCTGCATAATTACAGCAACCACAAGGAGTTTTTAACTAGTTAAGAAACAGTCATAGTTCAATACTGATTCCTACTTATGACCTACATGAGCAAACAAGACCATCAAGAAAATTGTGGTCTGATCCCCCTGATTACCAGGCTGTAATCTTACATCCCGACAAGTACACGCATTACTTCATTACTATGCATCCTGCAAACAGTTGCGTTTAAAAAGAAGAATATTATTAAAAGTTAGTGTGTTTTTCTCTCACTCTTCCAAACAAATGCACATGGTAGCCAGATCAAGATCTTTACAACCTCAGACTGTGGTGCACATGGAAATGATTCTGCAAAATCAACAAAAATAAAAGCTCCTTTTAGTTGCTGTTTTACACAATACAAAGAAAATGCAAATTACTCACAAAAGTTGTCATTGTAGATACACGAAGGACGTTCCTGCACTGTTGAGTCACTGCTTTGAGAAGAGGAGAGTTTCCAGTGAGTTAAGATGTTTGTTTTATAACACACTTATCACTGATTATGTGCCCTCTCATGATATGTTTCTGTGTGTGTGTGTGTGTGTGTGTCTGTTTCACTGTGTAGGTGCATTTCAAAAGTACCTGACTGAAGTGATGACTCTGCAGTACTCTGAGCAGCCGGACTACTCAGCGCTGAAGGCTGGACTCAGTGCGGCTTTACTGCAGCTGGGGGGGTCACCGGAGCAGCCGCTCAGTTTTTAGGTGAGGACATGTCATTCTGCAGCACAGACACAAGTATGTACACATGTACATGTATATTCTTGTTATGTATCAAAGGGCTCAGACACTCCCAATATTCGTCCATAGGAGAATCAGCTCCACAGTGCTGGGCGGTGGCACGTGGTGTTCTCTTTTGGCTTTTTATTTCTTTTATTTTTTGGGGAAAAACACACCATTAAGAAATGTTACCTTAAACTTCACACTGGCTGATGCACCGTCTGCTGCAGCTCCACTCTTAATTAAATGCTAATTTTGGAGTTAGAAACATATTTTATTCATTACGCACATAATTCAGTTAAAAGTAACAGGAATTTGTAAAATGGGGGAGAGAGGGTTTATTATGTTGAAAGTTAAGCATCTTGTGCATTTTATATTAATATAATAGCATAATACATTTCTATTGTATCTACTGTGTTTTATTTCAGAGAAATTGAGTCAAAAAGGAGTTTGCTTTAATCCTGCTGTGTTTTATCTGTGATGTTTTATTGCACTGAAAATGTTACAGCGAGCGGTGTAGAGTTCAATGTGTTCAAATGACGCTCGTGTTCTGTTATTGGGGTTTGATGTGGATTGTTATTTTAAGCATTTGTATTTCTATTGTGGTCTCATTGATTGCACAGTGTTTTTGGTCTTACAGGGGCAACATTTCATTGACATCCTGTATGTAAGTGTAGGTCATTTTACTGAATAAAAGGCAATAATTCTTATTTTAAACTGTGTCTTTGTATCCTTTGACCTCCAGTCTGAGAGCAAAAAAAACACTAAAGTCTGTCACAGTCCTATTTACACAGGGTGTCTGCAGGTCATTAAAAAGTCTTAAAATGTCTCAAATTCAATCATATAAATATATGACCTTAAAAGTTGTTAAGTCTTCATTGCCGCAAACATTTTATCAAATATTGTTTGCTCAGAATGTTAAAATAAGTCAATGCCAAAGTCTACATTTCTGATGTTACAAATGTTTAAATCTGCCACTAAACCAAACACTTTACTTTGTACTTGCTTTTACCACGACTTCGCTTTACACCTACTTGTATTGCTTTAATAAGAAAAGGATTTCCTAAAAAATCAGCCTTATATTTGGGTAAAATTAACTTGAAATTGTCTTTAAAAGCATTGAATTTATACTAAACAAATATTTAAACACAACACTTTGATTTTACTCCCAGTTTTCACAGGTTTAAGTTGAACTTCTCAGATGTTTAAATGCACTTAACAGATACATTTCAAACTCAAGAGAGCACTTCTTTTCAAGATGATCCGCCCTCCTGACAGGTGTGGCATATCAAACGCTGATTTAACAGCATCATTACTGCTGAGGTGTGTCTGGGGATGGTCACAATAAAGGGACACCCTAACATGTGCAGCAGTTTGATCACACAACACAATGCCACAAATATCTAAAGTTTTGAGAATTTTAACAAATTTGTGACCAGAGACTTAAATCTTGAATTCAAAGCTGTGAAAAACTAAAGTGTTGCATCTGAATTTTTGTTCACCAAGTGTCTAATACCTGCAGACACCCTGTTACAGATTACAAATGCTGATTCATTCAACTCAACAAAAGGCGTATTCATTTGAAAGAAACCTTTATAAAGTTTAAACATTTCTGAACATAAACATTTTAACATTTCAAGACATATACAATTCTTTATATGAAACAGTAAATATCTCTTATTGTGCACACTCTTAAAGTAATTCAGAAAATAAACACTGTTATCTTTTGCCTGATCTCTCCTGTCGTGGCATTTAAAACCTTACATCTCTGTCACTTGAGGCACTTTCTGAATGACGAGGCTTTTTGTAGAACAACGTAAAGCATGATGCTGGGAGACTATAGCGCCCCTGTGCGGCGGCTTTTCTACACAGTTACAGACCCGATGGCTTCCTTGCACTGAAGCCTAGCTTACACACTTAAACTGATCAGTTGAGCTTTTTATACAGACGACATGCTGGCAGTGTGAGGCAGCTACACATGCAGGTTTAAATATAGTTTTACACTGCAGATTGTTTTCATGTCGGACCGAATAATAATAATACTTACGTTCCCGTCGAATGTAACTTCTGCACTCCATGTGTATTTCTTTATAATTAGCTGTCTCTGATGCCTAAAATGAAAAGATCCTGTTGGTTTTAAGGGTACATTCCTGGTTTGGAAATGATTTCATGTCCACAGCACGTCGATGAAAATCTTCAGACAAACATCACATGCTCATGACGTCTTTTTCCTTTCTCACCAACAGTGAAAAGAGCTCTGGGCTGTACACTGATTTAACACTGAAAAACAAAAACTTGATAGATTGTTATATATCCACAAATACTGGTAGTTTGGAGAACGCATTAAGTGATTGTATGCTTCTCTGACGACTGAAGAAATCCATCAACTTGAACTTATAAAACCATTTAAAATTATTAGATTACTTTAAAAAAAAAAAAAAAAAAGCACTGTTATAAAGCCAAAAACAAGGCCGCCTTTAGCTGTTCCTGAAATGTTTTGGACATTAAATTCTCACATGACTGGAACAGTTTATGAAAGTGTAAACTAAGTGGTGACCCACTTTAACCCAGGCAACGTGACGGTGGAGTGTGTGTTGAAAGAAACCTCGAGGTTTGTCGTTCTTGGTCAGAACAAGGCAAATATGTGCACAAACTCTGCCGTAATGGAAGAGCTTGTTTGTCTGAGCAGTAAGTGGAACATCCTCAAGGCCTCCGGTCCCGCAGTGCAACAGGGAGATGGCATGAGTAGATGGCAGAGTGGGAGAAATGGTTCTACGTATGGTTCCACTGGTGTCATTAGAAGACAGCTGTGGCCAGATGGGTGGGAGTAGAGGGACGCTCCTCCTGTTCATGTGACGTGTCCTCTCCTAAAAGATTACAAATGGGGAAAATTAACAAACTTGTCACGCCTGCAGGGTTTGGTCACATGAATGAAAATTCCTCTCACCGTGTTGTTCATCTCCCTTTTCCTCGCTGTGCTCCTCCCTCTCCTCGCTGTGCTCCTCCTTCTCCCTCTCCTCACTGTGCTCCTCCTTCTCCTCGCTGTGCTCCTCCTTCTCCTCACTGTGCTCCTCCTTCTCCTCAGGCATCTCCATCTGACACAGATCCTGCCCGTCCTCAATACTTGACTCCTTTTAAAAAATATTTCCTTTTAACTTTCATTTGATTAACATGAAAATAAACATGCAAAATTATTTCTTAAAAAAAAAAAAAACATCCCTAATCGGACACTGTGTTTACCTGTGATTCAGAAAATCGATCTTCATCAGAGTTTCTGAATCCCTCTGGGGCCTCCATAAGGATCTGTAGACCGTCTGCCTCCTCCTCATCGCTGCAGAGTGAGACACAAAGTAGATCAATGCAACAGTGAGTGGGTCAGATACAACCTCTTCATTTCAAACACCTTAATATGCATTCATACATATATAAACTGGGTTAAAAAAATCAACCCCAAGACTATGGAAATGTGAATGTTTTGTAATTGGTTAAGTTAAAGCTAAAGTTTGTCACTTTTATGTCAATAACTGTATCACATTTGCTGAAACTGTCACTGTATTCTTAAAGTAATAAAGTATATGAGGCAAATAGTCTATGAAAAAAATCATGTCCCTCCTCTTTCTTCTGCCTGTAATGGCATTTGCTAGACTCGACCACAGCACACTGAAAACAACCGATCAGAGCCAAGGAGTCTTAAACGCAGCTGTCAGTCATGTCAATGCTTGTGAACTGCACTCAAACTGGGCAGTGCTGATAAAATATGAATCAAAACTCTGTTTCTGTGCAAAGATATTGGTTAGGTATTGTCAATGAACTATCTATCATTTTTGGTGCTCCAACTGAGTTAGACCCTATATGCCTCCTTCTTGGTTTCGCAGATGGACATATAAATATCAAACACAAGAGAGACTGTTCAAGCTATTGACTTTTGCGGCGAGGAAGAATATTTTGCTTTTCTGGATCAAGGATGCTGCTCCAACAATGAAATAATGCCCACTATCTTCATGGTTGTTCTTCTAGTTTGACAATTTGACCGCAGTCCCCGAGCAGTGACTGACATGATTGACAACTGCGTTAGAGACTCCTCAGCTCTGGCTGGTTGTTTTTGTTGCCTTGCAGTAAGACCACTAGAAATGCTTTTAAAATACTTTTTACAGATTATGTCTCTGGTTGATTGCTCTGTGAATATAATGATAGTTTCAGCAAATATTTTTTTAAAAATGTGTTTTTTTTTAAAATTCACCAATTACAGCTTAAAAAAACCCATAAGAGGTTCTTTATTATGATCAATGCCAGTGTGGATATCATATCATTCAGACTGTAAATTCAAATGGCTGAGTTATGCAATCTCCCAGAGACTGTTGGCAAAACGACCGCAGAGTCTCCATCACTGGCTGTTACATCTGCATAAAAACACTGAGCTGATTCTGCTAATTTAAAAAGAGCTGTACACAGGTGTGAGGTTTCACAGATAATCCAAAACAAGTAGCAAAAAACATGTAGGATTTTTCAGTGGTGTGACTGTAACCGTCTTAGAATAATATGTGAAAACTTCCAGGTTGAATAAGAAGTTGTATTGAGTTTATCAGTGTTGTGAGATGGACTTAAGTTTATGTGAAACACTAAAAATGTGAAAACTATTCAGAGCTCAACAATGACCACAAACACTGACCTTCCTCCAGAGTAAAAGTTGTCTTCATCCTTTTCTTCCTCCTCCGTTTTCTCTTCCTCCACTTTGTTTTGGTTCTCCTTATGTTGCCCGTCGTCGTCATCCTCCCTCTTTTCTCCGTCTTCCTGTTGTTCCTCCTCTTCCTCGTCATCTTCCTCGAGGTCAGAGCAGTTGAGAAAGTCAAAACTTTCAAGTGCTGTTTCAACTTCCAGAGTGAAACTAGTAGAATTAGGAAAAGGAGCCTGTGGAGAAAAACAAATGCAGGTGTTTAAATATCACCGTCAACACATTAGACTTCACAAAGACAGAGAGGCGGATGATGGTTACCGTAGGAGCGTCCTCCGGTTGTTTTGGTTCCTGGACGGACTGAAGTGGCTGAACGTGTTTCTCTGATGCTTCTACCTGGCGTCCCTCTCCTGCTTCAGTGGTGCTGTCCTCCGTCTCTGCTTCAGTCTGTCCTGCCTGTACTGACGACTCCTCGGTTGCTTTGTCTTTTACCTCCTCTGCTGAAATACACACTTGTGGGACGCCACTTTCAGACAAACCCTGAGTCTCCATCAGTGACACAGGAGACACGGAGGAAACGTCGGGGCACGAGCAGCTCAGGTCAGCTGAGGTTTCACAGAGCTCGGCTGATTGGACAGACGCTCGGTCAGTCACAGTACAGTCCGGACTATGTGAGCAGGAAGTCTGCAGGTGGCCGTTGGGCACCGCGTCCATCTGAGAGAAAACTTCCCCGGCTTCTGTCTCGTCCTCCTCTTGGTTGGATGAGAGCGACGGCGTCGACGCGCTGGACTTGTGCGGCGTGAATGACAGCTGACTGGTGAGAGTGGTTTGCAGCATGTTGGAGGCCGTCAGCCTCTGAGCGTGATGAGCCAAGGCCGGACTGGAGGAGTCGTCTGAGGACTCCGAGGAGTTGGACCAGACGGTCCCGTTCTCCATTTCTCCCTGACGCTTCAGCAGAGACTAGACAGGAAACAAGACCGAGAGAGGCAACGGATAAGACACAGAGAGGACGTTAATCTGAGTAAGTGAACAATGATCACCGTTAGGTCTGCAAGGAACAGGATTACAGGTTCTGTGTACATGCTGTTTCTCAGATTAAATCAAGAGAAATAATACAAACAAATACAACGACATATAGGGTGATTATTTTTATTCGAGATTAATCTGCCGATTATTTTCTTGATTGATCGATTAGTTGATTGGTCTATAAAATGACAAATGATGAAAATATTTTGATCAGTCTGTCCCAAAGGCCAAGGTGACGTCCTCAAATGTCATTTTGTCCACAACTCAAAGATATTCCATTTTATTTTTAATGGATTCATTTACTTCTGAAAACTGCACAGCTCTTTCATATTAATTCACATATAATGTGCATATTAAATACGTACATTATGTGTATTTATAAATGCCATTAAAAACACTATTAAATTATTATTTTAATGGCATTTTTTATATTTTATTATAACTTGAATCTACTCTATATTCATATTTCCTGATTTTTTTAAAAAACTTGCATTTATTTTTTATTTTCATTATATCTCACTATGTTTAAATTATGCACCAATACAACAAAGCAAATTCCTTATATGTGGAAACCTATTTTGCAGAGGTCCTTTCTCAGAGCAGACCTTTTCACCTCATACAGGGAAACACAGGTGAAACTGATGATACTAACGATGGCTCGGTTACTTAAGTGTGCCAGTACGCTTAAGTAAGCTTGTTTTTTTTCTGTATTGGATACGTTTACTTAGATTAAATGTTCCTTATTATAGTTAGCCTACTTGCTTTAACTTGAGCAACACTTCCACAGTGTAGTATTAGTACTTTTACTTAAGTAAAGGATCTTTATACTTCCTCCACCAAGGACGACAATCAAATTTTGTTGTTTTCTTAATTTTTGCACACAAAATAAAATAAAACCACTCATCACTAAATTCACTGACTACGATTTCGATTACTAAGTGTTTGAAATCTCACAAACAAACAATGGACACAGTATCATCTGCATCAGTAAAACAACTGTCGAAAGTTTGGTGTTTTAGAATAAACAATCAAAATTAAAAATGATCACGATGCGGCTGACAAAAAGTCTGTGATTGTGTTCCTTGAGTTTAGATTCAAATTAAAGTGATCGATCTTTTGATTGGTCACTACAAACTAAACTTCTACATCTACGTCCCAACACACCGACTGCACAGAGGTGAATCTGGGTGTTGTACGGCTGAGTTCACAACGTAAGGAAGCGGTCCTGTCGGCCACGACATCGTGGAGCGCCTCCAACAGCGAGCGGCTCTGTCTGGGCCCGCATCGAGGCATGCTCTTCAGCGAGGTGAGGAAGAGGAGGGACATATTGGAGCTCTACTCAACCACTATTAAACAGCTACAAGGACCACAGCTCCGCTCATACATGCTGCTGCTGCTGCTGTCACACGTCCCGCTACTGCTATCATTCATTCTCCTCACATTAGGCACAGCACTCCCACCGCCACACGCCCTCACACACAGCGCTCTGTGAACGTCCTCACACACATCACTGCTACCGCTACACACAAAGCAGTTGGGGAACAGCTGAAATAGAACAAGCCAATGAAATGACAGTAATAATAGCCATCAGTGAGATAAATAAACAGTGGAAAATAAATAAATAAAGAGTTTACAAACCCTTAACAGAAATGATAAACTAGTGGGGTAACAGAGCAGCTGTGTGCAAAATGCAGATAGGATCTCTTCTAATGTGACTCACATAAAACACCTGCTCCCGCATAGAGGGCGTGTCTGGAGGGCTCTGATTGGACAGCAGCCGTTTGGAGACTGTACTGGTGGAGGATGTTTGGTCGTCCTTATCAAACGGACTGAAAAAGACAAAAAAAAAAAAGCAGCACAAAGTTGAGAAACAGAATCGAACGTACCTAAATAAACATGTTAATAGTGTAAAATTACAAAACTAAAAGCGGCCATAATGAGAGGTTTAAGTACCTCCAGGTGACCTCCAAGTTCAGCTTCACTGTCCCGAGGTCATTGATGTCCACGGCAAGCGTCTGGGGAAGTGGGCAGAACAGGTCGAGCATTTCACAAGACACGCTGCCCACCACCACGTGATTGGCCAGGCTCTTAAGCTCTGTCACCTTGACAACCGAAGGGCAGAGAGCATGGGGATTTAGGAAAAAATAGCAATGAGCAAAAGTTGGCATTTTTGTGAGAATGCATGTATTAAGTTTAAGGCTGGTGATAAAATATATTGTTTATTATATATTTTACTACCTTGATTGACAGCAGTTCTGTGACGAGAGGCAGGAAGATGTACTCTTCACTGTCCCATATCTGCTTGTTGCTGACTTCCACGCGGCCTCGTAGCCTCCAGCGTTGCCGCCCGTATCGCATTAGGACCTGGTGGGACAGAAACAGTTGATGTGATGCAGGGGAGGCAGAGACTCACAATATGTCTACGTGCTTGTGTTTGTGTGTCTTACCTCATACTGGTCACCAGCACACAGCCGTGCAAAGCCAGCCAGGCCTGAAATATCCGAAATAGACAAGAAAAATGAGAACTGGGCTAATGCAGATTGGAGGAAATAGGAAGCAGTAGAAAGTGACTCACCCTTCATCTTGACATGAAATTCTCCCATCTGGCTTTCTAATTCGCTTTCAAGTGAGCACATGTGCTGCAGAGACAGACGGAGGGAAGGATGTGAATAATGTAAAAGAGATTTGTTTGAACATTTACAGTCTGATATCCAACATAGTCTGATATCTACTTTCAACAGAATTAAAGTCCAGCACAGAGAACAGTAGGCCTACATGCTGAAACGCACCAACGCCCTGCCGTCAGGTCAGTGTCTCACCTCTGTACACTCCCTGTAGCCCTTGTTGGCTTCACTCAGGCTCTCTCTGGCCTCCTTGCTGCCAGTGGCCGAGTTAAAGGCCGCCACCATCTTACTTGCTCCGTCACGCAGTCGCCGCTGTATACAATAAGCATCATACAGCTCCTCAACCTGGGCAAGCAAAACCACACAGGTTTCAACACATGGATATGATGTTAGACTCTCACCTGAGGAGAGGATTCACGTGGATAATACTGAGACTGGTAAATGAAAGTGCAGTCAATGGAAAAATAACAGCAAAACCCCAGCCTCCTTTAATTATTTAAGATTGCTAAAGTTATGAGGCGTTGTACCAATTTGTTAGTCAAACTGTAAATAGTTTTCTTTCTTCCTATCTCCTGACAAAGTAGCTATGTATAATTTAAATGTGATTTATATATATATATTTATAGATATAGATAGATAGATAAATAAATTTAAATCCAACAATATTATCTCTTCTTTTAACTCTGATTTGGTCTCCACCAGCTCCTAAGAGAGGATACCTGTCACTAGAACTGACACCTTTCTACATTATACATAGTGCTTTGAACTATTGTTTTAATTTAAATTTTGCTTAGTGCAGCTTTAAATACACACCTTGCTGAGGTGGAATTCCAGGCGGCGCATAAACCTCTCTATGGCTTTCACTTGCTATAAACAAAATAAGAAAGACAACGTCAACCTTGACAGACTAATCCAGGAAGTCTCTTTTCCATCTGCATACAGTTTCAATGTGCCGCACTCATGTTTGTGTACAACAGGTTTTAATGAAACTAACCTTATCCAACTCATACAAAGAGCCCTGCAAAGAAAACAACAACATGAAAACATTTAGCATCACAAAGTGTTAAATTTGCATCCTGTCTGAGGACTGGAGACAACAGCATCTAGCCTGGTGCTAAATGATCGTCATTACTGGCGTGACTGGTTTGACTGCATGAGTTCTCACCAAACGACCGTTCCTCTTGTTCTCTCTGGTCTGCTGACCCAGACTGTCCAGCTCCAGCTGGTGGACCTGCAGGTACGACCTGACAACAAAAACCCCACCATCATTATTGCTTTATCCTCAAAAGCAGTCGTATCCTGAGTATTCAATGATTTTTCCACCTGGCAGTCATCCACTGGAATCAATGCAAACGGAGCCTGAGATGTGTTTACTCACTGTAAGCCTCTGCGTAAGGCAGCGTACACTTCATCCAGCCGCTCGGGCTGCGGGGTCTTAGTGGGTGGCAGTTTGGTGGAGCCTGTGAACATCCTGCTTCCTTACAAGGCACGTTTCTTTTGGATCAAACAGTGCTGAGGGAGGGAGAGGAACATGGGCTCATGTCTGATAAGGCCTTTGTGGTTATTTCAATTAAAGCAAAATGGGTGAAACTGTGCGGACAGAAAGGGAGACAGAGCGTTCACTCACCTGCTGAGTGGAGAGTCACTACTGTAGCATGCTTGGAGAGTTGAGTGTAGCACTGTGGCTTTAACAAACCGAAGGACATGTCCTGTAATTACACAAAAAGGAGACATTAGAGGAAAAAATGTCCCTCGGTCGTCACTTCGTACCTCGCTGTACCTGACAGGATTTTTGCTCCTACTCTGTGATTATAAAGGATTCTGATAATTACAGAGGTCACTGGAGGAAAAACTGGTGAGGGGAGAAAAGGAGGATTGAAACCACTCTTTCACTTCCTCGGTCTGGCCACATTGTTTTGTTGAAAGTCTGAGACGGTGCACGACACGCACGCTGCAACCACTGTGGCCAACGCCGACTGACAACAGTAAGGAGTACAGTCAGCTTTTGCTTCTCTTCCCCTTCCTTCCCTGCTTCTCCACCCCCTCCACATCCAACACCAGAGCACAGGAAGTCTCATGGCTGACTCTACACAGGAAATTCTACACAGAAGTTTGGCCCAAGAATATAAAACCATCCCTCTGCTGTGTGCCAGGGTGTAAAAATTGACCCTTTTTCTACTCCAAGATAAGCCATTGAATGCGCAGATTAGTATGATGCCACAGTCAGGGGAAACCATCGCAAAAGAGGGTCATGCATGAGCTAATCTAGTCACAAAAGAGATTACAGACTTAAACCAAACTAAAGCTGTCAAGCAGGAGCCAAACCCATATTAACATATGGTATCTGTCAGAGAGACAGCACAGGACAGAGCTCCTGGTGACATCTGCTCTCCATTGTCTTACACCAAACTCAAAACCAGAGGAGAAATGTGTCTATTGTGAGATCAAACGTACCACCTGTTGGAAAAACAAACAGATTATGGTTTCATATGATCAAAACCTTGTTAGGGACAACATCGCTGATATGAGAATAAGCCGTGTGCACCCTGCTGTGTTTCTGTGTTCTCCCTCGCAGCGAGGTCGTGGGCTCGGGGTGCACCGGGACGGGGGTCCAGTTAAACCGCTAATCTTAGCTGCACTGGGAGGATTAACTGGGTTTGGTCAGGGGTTAGAACATGGCAGAGAAAAGGTGTCATACCAGAGAGCCTTTACGGATAACAACACCCAAACACCTTCTGGCAAACATGGCATGTGCAGGACTCGGATCTGCACCCTGAGGTGTGCACACAAAGTGCAAAGTCATCATGATGAAACACACACACTCCCACCCACCCATAAATAGCTCAGCAGACTTTCGGTAGTAGTAATATTGATAATTCTGAGTGCCGATCGCCCTGTTTCCTCTCCGTCAGATGTGCTTTTATCCCCTGCCTTACATTAGAGATCATTGACTGGATTAATGCTCTCCTCGGAGCGGAGTGAACAAAGAGGACACTGTTTCCAATCACCTCACAAGACTGGAGTTTTGTTTAAAAAAAGCCTTTGGTGCACTCGCTGCATTCACACGCACATGCAGCCATGTTCAGCCAACAGCTCGGCCCTACGACGATCTCACAACCACGTTTATTCATCTGTTATTTTGGACACATACATTAATAATTGATGTAAAACTGAGCAGGGCTGCAAATACTATTATTACAAGCTGATTGTTTCGTCTGTGAATTGTTAGAAAAGCGTAAAAAAAAATTTCCTTCTCAATAGATTATTGCATATAATTGATTGATAAATTTGATCATTTTGGAGCCTGCCTTTATGATTTATTTATTCACAATTTTTTATTGTTTTTATGCTAGGGTTTGGTTATGTTATTTAGTGTTTTTATTGGTGTTAATTACGTATTTAACATTTTGATTAGCACCTGGGCATTTTAATAATTTTATCTGTTAACTTCTTATGTGTCACTTCTGTCACAGTGTACTAGGGGTGAAGGAAAAAATGATTCAGCACAGTATGACTATACTTACAAAACTTTTTTTTTAACAAAATCAATTTACTTTTTTTTCAGTCCATTAGTTACATTTTGCTAAAATGTAAGTAAGACTAAAAGACTAAAAAAACTGTATTTCTTTTTAGATAAAACAGATGTTAAGTTTTCCTTTGGACACATAACTTGCAGTAGATAAAAGGCTACAAATCAATATATGTTTTCACAATACTCAGCATATCGCAGCATGTTTGACCATCCTTGGAGTGACATCCCTTTTCTTATGCTGCTGTCAGATGCTTTTCACAAGTATTTAAACGTTTGAACCTAGAGCAAATTGGTTTGATTTAATCCAAAAACATGAGTAAAAGGCAATAATCAAACTCATTTTTTTGCAAATATTTGGATTGTTTCTTTTTTCTAGCTCATTGCCCATGTTTTTTGAAAGAAAAACAGATTAAGATTGTGAAAATATTCTGATACTATAAAATTGAAATCATATTGTATCATGACTTAAGTATCATAATAATATTGTGTGTGAGCCTCTGGCGATTCCCATTCCTAAGAATGTATCACAGCCAAAACTTCAAATCGGCTTCGTCTGACCAAATGCTAAAAAACAACCAAAAAAAAAAAAAACAGTGTTCAATATGTAATGTCACAAAATAAGGAAAAGAAAGTCATGTATGTGACGTTAAGACATTAGTCATACCCATTACTGGAAGCGATCGATTTCCTCCCAATCAGTCGATCCACTAATCGACTAATCATTGGATTCAGGGAGCTTTTGTGCTGATATAAACAACTACGCGAGCTCACCGCCCATTACACCGGTGTACATCCACACTTTGTGGGTCTGTTTGAGGGGGAAGAGGAGGAGGATGAGGAGTAATGGTGTTACAATACAATGCAACCACCTCTACTCCAGATTACTGGATTAGCCTAACCCGGCGGCAGCAGGCCACTCAGTCGGATCAACACACACCACGGCTCATAACTTGAAGTAAAACACCAAAAGGATGGAGCTCAAACAGCGAATTTGGGGAAACGGTGTCGTGCCAGATTTTGTATTCCGCACATATCCCACCCCAGCCCCCGGAGCTCATCACAGGCCACAAAAAAGTCCACTCCCGTCCTCCCAAAGACCCCCAACACCCTGATCCCTGAGCGTGCCGGCCCACCAACTCACATTAAACACCAAAAACAGCAAGAAAAAACATAGAGATGGCCAATCACGGCCAGCTGGCGGATATATATTTCGACAACATCACAGGAAAGCAACTTCACGTCGGACGGACTCATGACCATGTAGAGAAAAATTTAACGGGCTTCTCGTTGTGACCTTGCCGATAAAAGCAGCGGACTCCTACCTCCGTTTTAACGTCAGACACCCCGGAGAATATGACAGGAGTCTCATTTCCAACACGATGCTGCACTCAGTTTGCAGAGGTTTACAGTTATTCTGGGCGCTGTCCCTCTCCTTGATTTCGCAGTTTTTTTGTATCCACAGTCAAGCTAGCGGCAGAGACTGAAAACCACTTCCGGTGTCAGGGTTTCAATATAAAAGCTCCCTATCTATCTATCTATCTATCTATAATCAGAATCAGAATCAGAAAAAGATTTATTGCCAGGTATAGTTAACACAATACGAGGAATTTGTTCTGGTGGGTTGGTGCAACATAAATATAGAAAAAAAAAAACAACATAAAAATAGAAGATACAAATATAAAATATAAAAAGTACAAGTCTAGCAGTGCAAAACAAAACAAGTAACACAAGTAACAGTGTAACAGTGCAAGAAACAGAACCATGGAATTAAAGTGTTATATACAAGAATGGTTGGAGTGCAAGATATATATTGATATTTACATTGAAATTCACATTTATACAGGTATCTATCTATCTATCTATCTATCTATCTATCTATCTATCTATCTGGTACAGACTTACTAGGCTTACTTGGCATGTTGCAGATTATGTTTGTGAAGTTGGGAATAAAGATGAATAGTTACATGTTATTAAATTGCAAAATAATGTAGGCTAACTGTAAGCAGTTACCACAATGAGATTTTTGATTTTCATTGGTAATGTGGATTTAATGACTTAAGTGGGTGAATGCAAGTATTGAAGAACAAGTAGAACAGTCAGGTTTAGAAAATTATATCTCTTTATTGTACTGCAGCCTTTAGAATCGGGAAAAGACAACACTTGTTTCATATTATGATATGAAGATATTCAAAATCTCAGACGTTATGTGGTCTGATATCACGGTAAAGGTATGTATGGTGTATATTGCTCAGCCCTAGTAGAGTGTAACTTTTATTCAGTCGCTTTGCATATTTTCTCTATGCAGTAATGCCCTCTTATGGTATAGCATATTTTGGACATTTTTCAGATTTATTGCCCAGTTTAAAACATTTGTTTAAAGACAAAGCAAAGTCAAAGCAAAATCAAGACCTACCTTTTTAGTTTGGCTTTTATTGAACTTTAACAGTTTATTTATTAACTATTTATTAGTTATAGGTATTGTTTGTTGTTGTTGAGTTATTGTTTTACAAGGTGGTATATGGTTTTATTATTTTTAACAGTTTTATCTATTATTTTTTGTGCAGTTATCTTTTCATTTTCCTTTTAGCTACTATCTAGAGCATTATATTTATTAATTTACTTATTATTAAATTATATTATTTATTTATTATCTTTATTCTAAAGGTTTTATCCTGGCTCTGTGTTTCCTCATTCTGGTTTAATGAGTATTTTTAGTTGTTTAATTAACAACAAATTCTTGCTTTTTTACCCATGTGCTTGTGTACTTATGTGCGTGTAAGAATTTGTGTGTGTGTGTGTGTGTGTGTGTGTGTGTGTTGGGGGGGTGTTACAGTTTTACATAAATGAAAAGTGCTATTTAAATAAAGTCTGATTGATTAATTGACTGATAATCAAATATAATAATAGGCTGCATTACTTACTTAATAACAAAGTAATTACAATAGTTGCAATACTCACTACATTTGAAACAGGGTAACTAGTAACTTGTAAACTATTTCATTTCAAAACCAACCTTCCTAATACCGTTAGAAACACAGTCTGGACCATCACATTTCCATGTAAGTTCATCCCGAAAAAGCAACATAAAATGAGCGCATGCTTTATTTTGAAATGTCACTCGCCCAGACGGAAATCATGTGTCGGCTAGTTGCTGTGGCAACAGTGATGGATGTCCCTCAGTCTGTCACTGTTTTCTCCGCTGCTGCTTCGCTGGCGACGCCACGGTGAAACCAACGGAAAAAAACAGACACGAGGAGTCTCCCAAAAAGAGGAAGGAGAAAAAGTGTCAGCGTCTCCCACAGCCAGAGCCGTGTCAGCCCCGGGTGGCCCAGTAAAACGCGTAGGTTCAGGTGCAGCAGCGTTGGGGCCGTTGGCACAAGTTTGGCCGAGCCGAGCCGAGCCGAGCCGGGGAGGGGGCGGCGGTGAAGGACAGCATGTGGCGCTTTTTCCTCCAGATTTCCTCCTAAACAGGACGTAGCAGCTGGCAACACCGAGAGTGCTGCTATTAATCTTCCAGATTAACTTGTTAAATAACTCCCAACTGTCGTCTGAAATTTAACTGGGCGTTTAATAGTATTTACACAGCAATAATTCAGAGTGAGGTGGCGTTAACCGGACGAAAGGAAAGCTGGAAAGAGAGTTAATTTCATCTACCGACGGGTAAACAAAGTTTTAACACTTAATGCTGCTGTCGCTATCACTGGCTAAATAACCTCACTGAGTTAGCTGTACTACGCTGACTAATTACATTGGGGTAACTGAACTAAATGAAGTTTTAATCCAGCAGTTGTTGTGTTTCACTCTCACAGCTAGCTACAACAATAAAAAGCTTTAGCCAGAGTTACAGTGACTTCTACAACTATTGCATGACTAGGAGGTTCCCAAACCTCAGAAACCTCAAATACTCAAAAAAGTTGTTGTCAGGATGATCAAAGACATGGAGCTAACTACTTTAGGGTATTAAGTTAAATATTGAACCCACAACTTAAGTCTTTATGCTTATCTTTCAGACTAAGTGTATGTTATAGAAGTTTATTTGGGACCGTTTTTTTATTTATCAGAAGAGGAGGGTGGCTGTGGTGTGACTTTTTACCTTCCCAAAACTACAAATATTTTTCCTTCAGCCTCCCCAAGTGATGTAGGGAAAATGCATGACCCTCCCTCCACCATAAATTAAGATTTTGAAAACTCACCCTGTTTTCAAAGGAAAAACTGAGGGAAAAATCCTTTGTGCAAATTTGTTGCACACTGTCAAGTTAATGCAGTTAATTTGGGGCTAAATTTTAAATAAGATATGTATAACAAAGTGATTTTAATGAAACATAACTATTTTAAGTTTAGATTTGGGTATGGGTTTTTTTCCCCGTCAGAAATTTAAACGAAATTCCAACAATAATTTCTGTTATACAGTGGGTACGGAAAGTATTCAGACCCCCTTAAATTTTTCACTCTTTGTTATATTGCAGCCATTTGCTAAAATCATTTAAGTTCATTTTTTTCCTCATTAATGTACACACAGCACCCCATATTGACAGAAAAACACAGAATTGTCATTTTTGCAGATTTATTAAAAAAGAAACACTGAAATATCACATGGTCATAAGTATTCAGACCCTTTGCTGTGACACATATTTAACTCAGTTGCTGTCCATTTCCTCTGATCATCCTTGAGATGGTTCTACACCTTCATTGGAGTCCAGCTGTGTTTTATTATACTGATTGGACTTGATTAGGAAAGCCACACACCTGTCTATATAAGAGCTCACAGCTCACAGGGCATGTTAGTGTAAATGAGAATCATGAGGTCCAAGGACCTGCCTGAAGAGCTCAGAGACAGAAGTGTGGTGAGGCACAGCTCTGTCCAAGGTTACAAAAATTTTTTTGCTGCATTTAAGGTTCCTAAGAGCACAGTGGTCTCCATAATCCTTAAATGGAAGACGTTTGGGACGACCAGAACCCTTCCTAGAGCTGGCCGTCCGGCCAAACTGAGCAGTCGAGGGAGAAGAGTGTTTGTGAGAGAGGTAAAGAAGAACCCAAAGATCACTGTGGCTGAGCTCCAGAGATGCAGTCGGGAGATGGGAGAAAGTTGTACAAAGTCAACTATCACTGCAGCCCTCCACCAGTCAGGGCTTTATGGCAGAGTGGCCCGACGGAAGAGTCTCCTCTGTGCAAGACGCATGAAAGCCTGCATGGAGTTTGCTAAAAAACACCTGAAGGACTCCAAGATGGTGAGAAATAAGACTCTCTGGTCTGATGAGACCAAGATTGAACTTTTTGGCCTTAATTCTAAGCGGTATGTGGAGAACACCAGGTGCTGCTCATCACCTGTCCAACACAGTCCCCACAGTGAAGCATGGTGGTGGCAGCATCATGCTGTGGGGGGGTTTTTCAGCTGTGGCTTCACAACAACTCTGTGACTGTTCTTGAACGGCCCAGCCAGAGCCCTGACTTAAACCCAACTGAGCATCTCTGGAGAGACCTGAAAACGGCCGTCCACCAACGTTCACCATCCAACCTGACAGAACTGAGAGGATCTGCAAGGAGGACTGGCAGAGGATCCCCAAATCCAGGTGTGAAAAACTTGTTGCATCATTCCCAAAAAGACTCATGGCTGTATTAGCTCAAAAGGGTGCTTCTACTAAATACTGAGCAAAGGGTATAATACTTATGACCATGTGATATTTCAGTTTTTCTTTTAATAAATCTTCAAAAATGTCAACAATTTTGTGTTTTCCTGTCAATATGGGGTGTTGTGTGTACATTGAGGGGTAAAAAATGAACTTAAATGATTTTAGGAAATGGCTACAATATAACAAAGTGAAAAATTTAAGGGGGTCTGAATACTTTCTGTACCCACTCTAATTGTTTCTACCTTTTGATAAATGGTGTAATCTGGCAGTGAAATAAATACAATACAGCCATTTACATTTGTATAACACTTCTTTAAGCCAAAATAATAAAAACCAAAGTACCCCCCCAAGTGCTTAAACTATTTAAAATGCCTCTCACTCTTTGCACCACCTCCTCCCCTGTCGTAAATAACTAACAGTCCCTACAGTTACAGCGACGTATTGCATGACTAGGAGTCTCCTTCACCGCAGAAACCACCCAGACTAAAAATATCTGTCGCCGGGACAAACAAAAATCACGGAGCTAACTTGTTCAGAGCTGTACCAACATCTCGTCTTCGTGTTTGTCGTCGTTTACACTAAATGCATGTTTCAGAAACCAGTAAGCACACAAGTGTAACCATATAATACAGGAACTCTGCAGCCTCGCTTCAGTATAACCCGAGGCCAATAACTGGGGCTCAGTGCATGTGTGAAGCCTCTGTGTCTGCAGCCTGACAGCTAACACAATGGCAATTAGGATTCTGAAAACACTCAACTTGAAATTAAATTAAAATGTCCTTAATTCCTGTACGATTTAAGGCACATAGCGCATCTTCTTCAATTACCATTGAAGCCGTTTACTGATATTGTTGGTACATGAAACAGCACTAGAGAATAAATGACCTAAACAATATGGAAAAGTATAATGGAATACCAGTGAAGGCATTTTAATTGGCCCCAGCAGGCTCTTCCCACATGAATCCATGTGACATATCACATGCAATAAGTTTTTCAGTGTTTTTGCGTCATGCCTTATGAAATCAGTCAAATCATAGTTATGTATCAGTGTGACACCATAAGATTTAAAAGCATGAGTGAGGATCCCATTAGCTGAAAGAAATCCATTTAACTGATGGGTAACATTTATCAAAACTAAGCTCAGCTGTCAAAAGTGTGTAAGTGAAGGCAGTTAGGTCTTTGTTTACATGTGTGTGTGTGTAGAAGAAGGCTACAAAACTCTCAATTGACTTTTCAGTGGATTAGAGCCAGCCCATGGTCATGCAGAGGAGATGCATCCTGTGACTCACAATCGCACAAAAGTTTAGTTTGGAATTTAAGTCAAAATTGCTAAAAATAAAATGCCAGAAAGTTGGGTATAAATGAAGAATACCAGTGTGAGGAATAGAGCTGTTTAGACAACCCCACTGATGTCTCGTGATTCTGTTGTTTATACATACAAAATGAGTGAAGCTCTTTATATCAAGTTGTCCATTTAATAAAATAGATTTGCAAGCAAAATACACTGACATTTGTGTTACCACTCAGTTGTTTCTCAGCTAATTTTACATAAACAATGTTTCTAACCATAATGCTTTGGGGCTATACCTGTACAACTAGCATGTTAACCTCTCCAAAGCCAGACCGATTTTAAATATCCATGATTTAGATTAGCCGCAGAAACCAAACAGATCAGTCTCAATGTCTACTGTTTTTTTTTTTTTTAAATTGGTTGTACAGTCATACATCTGTTCCCATCCGCCACACAGTTATTAAAATGTCATTCAAGCTGCTATGTAGCATTGCATTGCCAATGGTACAAAAGGAAAATATCAACCCAAAGTGGAATGGCTACAAAGAGGGAGCAAAACAACAATCTTTCCTCGCACTTCTCAGTGACAATTTTAGTACATACAAGTCATCTAGGGGTGTTACAGTAGCAAGAAAGGAGCATAAGATAAGCAGTCTATTAAGCTTTTAAAAACTAGAATTGGCTTTTAAAAAAAAAAAAAAAAAAAGGGAATTACTAACTGCAGAAAAAGAAATCAAAAATTGAAAATAATTTTTTAATCTTCCGGTGGCTGTGATTAACGGCAGTATCACGTTTGATTTGGTGACTTCTAACCTAAATGTACTCCTCATTTTCATCTTTAAATTTAACTGGAAGGCAGTTGTCTGTCCAAACTGAGAGGTACATGGAGCTCTTCAGGGAGGATTATTGATCACTGATTGGAAATATGGTCCACATTATGGGTAACCTACAATCTACTTACAACTTTTACTCAACAGAGGGAAGAAAAGACATTTTTTTGAGAATTACAGACAAAGTCTAGATTCAGGGAGGAGTCATTCATATCGTCGTTCATATTTAGCAGACCGTTGCGCTCTACAAGATTCGATACTGCTGTCAATTACAGCCACCCCAAACTCAACGTACTGATTTTTTTTTTTTTTTGGTAGATAAATCCATACTAAAAATCTTTTCCATTCATCCAGCTTTTTTATCAATACATGATTAAAAAGTAAATCTTAAATTACAACAGTGATGTTTGTTTCTGTGCAGGATGAAAGTGTTTGTAATCCTAAATGCCAAGAATTAAAAATGAAGACGTGATCAGGGGTCTGTCTCCGCGTGTGTGTTTACAGGTTTGACCCTCGCATCCATCACCGGTCCATCATGCTGAGGATCATCTCAGGGGTCAGGTCTCCGTTAGGTGGGGCGTCAGGCAGCTGCACCTCCTGTGCTGCCCCCTCTTCCTGGGGTAACTCCTCCAGCTGGATGGTCGACTTCCCTCCGCCGACCACCACCTCCTCGACGGTATCATCATTGACTTCATCATGGTCGGCGCCAACCTCCCTCTTCACGATGATGTCGTCCACCTCTCCGGTGGCCTCGTCCTCCACACGGATGATGGCAGCCGCTGTTAAGAGAGTTTCAGGTCAGATTCTCAACTTTAAGATATAAATATGCTTTTTATTCTGTTAAAACAAATAATTGAAGGAAACTAGAAAGGATCAGACTAACAGTCCGTTAGCAGCTGTCCAGTCTCACTTTGTGTGGCTCAGAAATGCTGCCAAAACATCGTAGTGAGATTCTTACCGTCTGGTTTACTCTTCGGGGGTCGACCACGTTTCCTCTTGACCGGTGGCTCCACAGGGGCTGGGATAGGGACAACAGGTGGGGCCTGATCCACCTCAATCTCACTCAGCCCCTCTTCTTCCTCTGCCTCATCAAGTTCTCCATCTAATGATGGATGGGTAAGGATATCAGACATTACATGACATAAGCGCATTTGATGACAAAGTTGGGGTTAGCGGTTAGTCAATGTCGGGCCGTCGGTTGGCGTCTGTCGCCTTATGTTTATATATTTATTTGGTTTGTCCCACACTCCCGATTCAGCATGTTGAATGGGTGTCACGAGACAGCAAAGCCTGTTGGCAATGAAATGATTTGCAGTTCAAATCAGTGCAAAAGAAGAGAAACAGATGTGAGGAAAGTAAAATGACTACAGTCAAGAAGGTGTGAGGTCCAGACTTTTTAAATCAGACTAGAGTGTGACTTGTGTTGTTGTTCACAAGCACATGATAAATATAATTTGTTCTTTCGACAATGGGTTGTGTTATTCGTGTGCAAACTGGCCAACTAGTGTCCCGTCGGTCTTACGGTTTCCCTTTTTGCTGATGAATACAGACTACTGTTATTCCTGTCATGCAGGCACAGAACGTATGTGCTAGTCGGCCTTTGACTGTAGTCTCTGCGGTCTGTTCTGGTGGAACAGGCGGCACATGACTTGGACTTCATCACCACATTAGTGCTTTGATGATAGTTTGATGTGTAGAGGCTTTAACGCAATTGAACCACCACTATGCTGAGTTGCGTCTTGGTTGAGTTTTATGTGCCAACTTAAAGCAATAAATGTGTCTGATCCTCTACAATCTTCAATACCAAGTGGTTTATCAAAATATGTTATTGAGACCGATGACTCCATTGACTAACCCAATATCTTTATGAGCATTTTGAGCAGACTTGGAAAATAAAATTCGCAAACGCCCATGACAGCTTTTTACAGTTTTGACCAAATTTAACTGCATATTCAGACATCAAATGGAGGGACTGTCCCACACTACGTCTATAATACCTGTGTTATCATCATCGTCGTCCCTCCTGGACTGCATCTTTCTCTTCCTGCCTCGACGACCCTTTTTGGGTGTGGAAGTCCCATTTTCTTCTTCAACTTCGCCAGTGCAGTTCTCACTGTGACGCAGCATGGTGTTCTGTGGAGCACACAAGTAACCATCACGACTCAGCGATCTACTGTAGAAAACAGGTTGTGTGTGTGTGTGTGTGTGTGTGTGTGTGCTATAACAGAGCTCAGTCTTACCCTGCGGGTGAACGTCTTGCTACACTTGACGCAGACGAAGGCAGTGGGGACAAAGTTGGGATCATGGTAGCGCTTGAAGTGCATGTCCAGAAGCTGCTTCTGCCTGAATGTTTTATCACACTGGCTGCAGGCAAACGGCTTCTCCCCAGTGTGTGTCCGCTTGTGCATCACCATGTGGCGTTCCTGTGAGGTAGTAGATCAAGGATGACTTGTCATTTAGCATGAAGAAATTCACACAGCACACATGTTTCATATTCCACTTTTCACACACCTGTCTGCAGCAGTAGTCACACTGTTCGCACTTGAAGCGTTTCTCATTCTTGTGGGTCTTCTGGTGTTGGATGAGAGCGTATCGCTCATGAAACACAGCATCACAGTAACGGCATTTCTTTCCCTTCTCAATAAATGAATGCTGCTTCCGCAAGTGAACGCCTGGAATAGAGACAATAGACATGTTATTGTGGCCTAACAAAATTTGTTACCGCAGTCAGCCCTGGAGCTCTTTCATTTTTTTAAAGTTACGCACTTATTCCACATATTTGACAGTTGTGTCTAAACAGAAAATAAGATGAGCAAACAAGCACACACAAGCAAGCAGACACACGGTCCATGCGTGATTGGAAAAGAGCACTTTGGGGTGTCCAAAAATGTGAATAGTACCCAACTCCTAAAGAACTACATAAATACAAGCCTTCCCAGAACCTTCTCCACTTTTTTCTGCATGTGATTGCATTTAGTCAAACAAAAATGGCAAAGCATAACTAACCAAGGTCACTCTTGCGTGCAATGACAGTATCACAGTGTGGGCAGTGGAACTTGGCCACGTTCTCCGTGTGTTTCTGCAGAATATGCATCTTCATGGTGCCACTCTGAGTGAATCGGGCGTGGCAGATGTAGCACTCGTACGGCTTTTCACCTGCATCAAAGAGGAGAGAATTTAGTAAGTGAGGTATTCTTCTTACACTGGGAGTAAGCCTTCTTTTTAGAAGCTGCATGTATGTTACCTGAATGTGTCCTCATGTGTCTCTTCAGCTTGTAAGTGTCTCTGCTAGCATAGCTGCACAGACTGCACTGGAAGGGTCGCTCCCCTGTATGAGAGCGGATGTGCCTTTTCAACTTACTCACCTAGAAAGAGAGAGAAAAATACAAATAAACAATTTTCTGGGGGTGTAAATTACATAAAAAGAAATAATGAAAACGGATGAGCATGTGATTACTTGCCTCCACGCTGCAATAGTCGCACATGGAGCACTTGAAGGGCTTCTCGTGTGTGTGTTTGTAGCGACGATGACGCACCAATTCGCCGCTGGTCACAAATGCCATGTCACAATCTGTGCATTTATGTGGCCGAGTGCCTGAAGAAATGGAACAAAGAAACTCTTGAGTGTGTGGTGCTAACGTAATGGAGGCATAACCACATCCAAGTGAATTTCCCTGCCGGCAAGTTATGAGACAGGAAACTTACCAATTTATCTGCATTATTACAAAATGTAGCTTTTATTTATTTATTTTTTTTTGCATTACCTGTGTGTGTATTGAGGTGGTTTCTCAGCAGCGTGACAGTTCGGAAGGCCCGTCCGCACAAGTGACATTTATGCGGTCTCTCATCTGTGTGGCTCTTCATGTGTCTGTCCAGGTTGGAGCGCCTCGGACAGGTGTAGCTACACAGTTCACACTGGAACGTCTTCTTTACACCTGGACACGACATTTTAGGATTATAAAGCGGAACATCGAATAACCAAAGCACAACCTAAAAATGTGTCTTTTCACAATCATGTGAAAAGTCGTGTCAAAGTCTAACCCTTTTTCTTGATCTTGGTGGGCTTTGGTGGCTTCATGTTGCCCACAACCTTCTCTGCATTCACTTCAGACAGCAGCCCCTCCTGCTGCTCTTCCTCAAAATCGTACACGGAGACATCCATGTCACGGTCGCCCTCTCCGTAGCGCAGGCGGCTCTTCTTTCCTTTCTTCCCTTTAGTACGGACATTGGCGATGGGCTGGTAGTCTGGATCCTTGGCCCATTCTTGCTCGTCTTGCTGAGGTACAGTGGCCTCTATTTCCGCGGGCTCTTCTTCCTCCGCCTCTCCCCTCACCTCTTGAAACTCTTCGTGGGCTGCCTGGAGCTCTTCCTGCTCTACTGTCTCCACCTCACCATTAGCACCCACTTTAACCACCTAAAAGAAAGCATTACAAATGTCTTGTTGAAACCACGCTTTTTTAAACAAAAACGTTTACAGAGTGTGCCAAGATTAGGGCGTAACCAAGAAGGGACGCTCTCATTATGCTGCATTTCAGAGTTGTTTCTTACCTGGAAGCCCTCAGGCAGGGGGAGAGTGTGACAAATAACCGGCTCTGCGTCTTTGTTAACGGTTGTAGCATCAACATACGTGGCCTGGAGTCCCTCTACGGTCGCTGTTGTGACAGGTACCTGAACCAGCTGAAGCTGGCCCAGACCTAACGCAGCTCCAGCTTGCTCCTCCATATTCACCACCTACATGGAAAGAATTAAGCTTTTCAACCTCATCGCACGGCAAAAACTTTTCAAGACCAGTTACTGATAATCCAACATTACATGAAACATCAATGCTTAGCATGTGTTCAATACCAACCTGGAGCGTGATGATCTGACCCTCATCTCCACCAGTAACAGTCACTGTGCCGCCGCCCTCCAACACCTCCGTCTTCATTTGCAACAGGGTCGGATCGAGAGCGTCCATCACCATCATCTCCATGTTTTCAGCCACCTCCCCCTGTGGAGCTATGGCTGCTCCTTGTATCAAAGCCTCTCCACCCTCCGGCAGCACCTTTCCTTCAGGAGCCAGGACAGCGGCCTGAGTGGTCTCCATGGAAACAACCTCGCCCTCCATGGCAATCGGGCAACTAACACCCTTAACAGAGAGGATATGTATTAAAAAGTGATGAAGACTTATATTGTTTTAATATCACATAAAAAGAACGGTCCACATTTCTTAAGTGCAGTTTATTAGCGCATCAGTGGATTTGATAATAAACTGCACTTAAGGGAGCTACAGTGTCTTTCTTGGCTGCTTATCATCGTCTGAATTTAGATCTCTCATTAAATTTCTGATAACCAAGTTGTGAATTTTGACATTAGGGGGACATTCATGTGGTCGATATACAGGAAAAACAGGCCCCATTTTGACACAGCTTAAATTTAAGAAGCCGTCAGACGTGACATGGGAATTTCAAAATAAGGGCCTATCTGAAATATGACAATATGTATCAACGTTTTCAGTTTGCCTAGGTGGTATAGTTTATCATTAAATCGACCCAGATCTGTGTATCATTAATTCAATTTTATTTATAAAGCCAATGATCACAAAACAGTTTACATGTTATTGTAAAGCACGGGGTCCCTCCACCATAGCGACCACGAATTTCGACATTCACCATGGAAATCTAAAAAAGTACACCCTGAAATATACTGATTTATTTCTGCTCTAATTTAAAAAATATCTCCCTGAACATCCGGTTGAATGTGCAGAGTAGAGTATGGGTCAGGAAAAGTAATACTTTGGAGCCTAGAGTATAAAACTTGAGTGAGTAAACCGCGATAGTTTATCATGCATACTCCCATTGTAGTACTATCTAGCAGTGAGGTAACGTTTAACTTTTTGAAAGTGACTGTTGACGTCTTCGTGTGTTGATTAGCCATTGATACCCGCCGATCAATCAATCGATACTTCGAGGTCACTTTGTTTTCTTATTCCGAGAACGATTACTCCGCAACATATCTGTATGGATGTACGGGTTATCGGTCTAAAAATGCTACATCGTTTAAAAAACGATGCAAACTACTTAAACATCAACTCGTGTTAACTCGGGAGGCGCGAGAGCGTCTGAAAACAGGAAACAAAGGGCACGAGAAGATGGACGTCAGGCCTGAACTAACTTAAAACAGAAATACTCAAAAACACTGCCATCCCCGCGCGAAGACCACAAAATATCAGCCTAAAAGCACCAAAACGCACAACCGAGACGGGGAGTTACAGTTTATAGATAGATTTAGTGCATTTTGGACAACGATAGAGGGAGACAAACACCCCCCGCCAGCCGCCTGGTCGGTAAGCCCTACCGTGACACCTAGAGGCCGGCGACGGCTCCTACAAAAACGTTTCCGTGTTTGGAGGCACAGTAACGGCTGCACTTACTCCCGACTGCTTCTGTTCCCGGTTATAATCAGCTGTGTCCTCGGCGCATGTGGTTGTTCCCCTCGAGCCCGGTGTGAACGTCCGTACGTGCTGAGCGCCGGACTAATAATTTTCTCCCGCTTAGGAAGAGTGGGCCCAACACAAAATGGCGGCCCTTATGAGCTACCGCGGCTGCGCAGACAGAGCACCCGAGGGAGTGAAGGGGCGTGGCCAGGCCGAGGCTGAGGGAGATGGGCGCCAGATTTGAATCCAGCGTGGGCGTGGTGAGCCGGAGCGATAACGATAACGATCGAGACAGCTGACAGATTAGTGATCAGTTTACTGACCACTTTCGTCCCGACGTGATTTCGACAATGTTCGCTCATTGTTAAATCGGGGTTACAAGTACATTTTGTGAATTAAAGCAATTCGCAAAGTCAGTCACAAGAGGGCAGTGTGAATGCTGTAGGTTTAGGGTGAGCCCTCACAACCTGCTTACAACACAGAGAGTCGTGATTGTACTCCATCCATCCTCAGGGATCTGTATTTATTTATTTGTGTCACAGTTTAACTGATGGTGACGTTTTCACATTCAAAAAAATATCCGTACTGTATCAGAGTATGTGGATTACCAAGAAAATGTAGAAAAAAAACTGGCACAGTCAAAAATCCTGATGCCATTGACCAGATTAAAGTGCTGCGAGGGCCAAATGAGCTGTAGGGTATATTATTTCATTTACCTCTCTATGTATATATTTTGCTATATAATGAAAAAACCTATAATGTATACTGATCTCATATTGTTTATTGTGTTCGCCCTAAATACCTTAATTAGGACTCTGTGACAATTAAGAAGAAAATAGAAATGCTTGGTGTGCCTTGGTGGTTAATACAAGTACAAAGAGAGTAAGTTTACACCCTTTGACACCTGGACTGACATCCCTTGTGTTTCCTTCAGATGCTTTCCATGAGTATTTAATCCTTTGAAGCCTGAGGAAATTGGTTTGATTTCTTTCAAAAACATGGGAACAAGGCAATGAGCAACTTGGCAAGAAACCTCCCCCAAAATTGCAAGGAATTAGTAGATTTAGAAAAACATTTTATTTTAAAGATGGGGAAAACCTTTTGGGAGAACTGTATTTAAAATGATAATAATTTTAATTTTAAATTATTTTTCATCCAAAAAAAAATCAGGTGGGGTGGGGTGGGTGGGTCCATGTATGAAAAATAGGGAAATGTTAGTTTAAGTACACACCTGCTGTATTTTTCTTTTTTGTATGCCAACATTTTCAAAGAAAAAAATCTGGTGATTTGCTTGTTGTTGTTTGGGGTTTTGCTAATATTTTGTTATTTCCTCTTGAGCTTCATATTGCCTTCTTCCTATGTTTTTGAAATCAACTTGATTTGCCCACATTTCTGGTAACGTCCCTGGCTGAGTCTGGCTGTGCTCTTTTTTTTCCCTGCACATTATCGCTCTGGAGAGAGTGAGTTTCTTCTGTTAGAGTGCTTATTAAAGGTATACTAGGCAGGATATTCCTAATAACAATGTGCAGACTTATGTAGAAGTAATCCATCTCAGTCATTACTCATAACCCACTAGAAGTGTGTGGTTATGTATTTTTCTGCTGGGTCTCTGTCCTCTGCCTGTATATTTCATGTATCAGGCAGCAACTCGATGGGAATGAATAGGCACTATTTTGGCATATATAGTTATTACTATTATACATATATGGTATTTTCCTCTTATTTTCTGTGCTCGGTTTGTTTAAGGGTGACTCAGGGACGTGTCTAGGGAGTGGCCTGAAATCTGATTGGCTGATTATCTGCCCATTCAGTGTTCAATGTTTAACTAGTAAACTTATTTTTTGTGTATTTGTGCAATTCAGACTTAAACCCGAGAGGCAGTTATGTGTTAGAAAAGTAGGTGTGGATAGTGGAGACAAAAATGCTGAGTTTGAGCTGTGCCGACACATGTGCCTGCAGCAGCGCTTGTACTTTATGCCACCCCGCATAAGTTGGTGCCCGACTTGGGCCACCCCAGTAAAAAAAAGACTGGACACACCACCGCTAAAAACTGAAGCAGCCACAGAACTGTAGTTCCTTCAATGGCCCCTTGAGTCTGGCTCCAAAACAGAGTAAAACCCCCTCAGGCCCAATTTTAAAATGCCCAGCTTTGCTGAAGAAATAAACATGTTTTCAGCCCAATACAAGAAACTGTTTTGGTCTCTATAGGTAATTTCAACATTCATTACAACGTTACAGGGGGTGGCTTTTAATGTAACTCACCCGTTTACTTGTCATCAAGGCCTAAAGTTATGCATGATTAAGGCGGGAAATCTCTGAGTGACAAGCTGTCTGGCGATAGATTCCTCGGCGTCTCAGTCAGATCCACCCCTCACTCCTCCACAGCTGCAGCCTCTCGCCCAAATAGTAACACTTCTGGCTAAAAAACAAAATGGTAACAATGGCTTACCTTTCATCATAATTGTTATCTCATTTGGTCTTGACTTTTTCCCAATATTTTATCAGCTAACAGTTGTACAACAAAAACATATTCCCATATAGGGTTTTATTTTTATATGTATATATGAGCATATTAGGCGAGATTGAGATCTAATTAACATGACGGATGCATCCAAGCTACAAAAACGGTCACCAGTGCGATCCAACTTGAGAAACATCTCACTTCGACAAACCAATCACATCTGCACTCCAGCACTATAAATAGCTGATGTTGGTACTCCACACAGAAAACCTGATGTGGGTTCTTAAGTGGAAAACAAGTTACTGTATTTCTGGGTTGTTACGCTGGGTTTAGAGTTAACCGCTTAGACGGGAAACAGCCCTTCTTAAAAAGAAAAGAAATATGATCCCTGTGGACAAATTGTGTGGCTCTGGCTGTCATAAATCAAAGTTGAATGATATAAATTATTTTATCATCTGCCACTAAAGTCAGTTTAAATTATACATTTATATTTGTTTAAAACTGGGAATTGAGTTGCCTTGTTTAAATATCAAATATTCAAAAACAATTCCCTTGAAACTCCCTGCACACACCCTCAGAGGTATTAGTGGTATAATTAAGATACATAGAGACTGTTGCTTGTGGGTGTGTGCCTGTGTCTTATTTTATGGTGTCTGAGCAAATCTTACAGCTCATTATCAAGATATCTAACAATCCTCTCAGGACTATTTAGTACAGTTTCTTCTGGTATTGGTGAGACATCTCACTTTGAATTTCAGAGCATCTTTTCCGCATATAAAATAAATTATTAATTTGTTACATAACCAACAGAACATTTTGTCCATTTCAGGGTTTCCCATTACAGTGTACTGGTTTACATATGATTGTCCTGGGTTAGGATGCAGGGATGAAACAAATGTCAGAGTGGTCACTTTTCTCCTCCCTCTCTCTCGCTGCCTCTTGTTATTTTATCACCATCTTTTCTCATGGTTTTCCTCTCAGAGGGGAGGGGGCAGAGAAAGGCGAGGTTCTGTTGTCAGATCTGTCAGTCTGGCCAGCCTGGCCCCTCCCACCTCAGTGGAGGCATTACATACTGCTGCTGCTCGTGCTCTTAGCAACGGTGCCTCAGCAACAGAGAGCCACAGCAACAGCGTGCCGTGTCTCCCCAATGGAGCTGCCATTGGGCGGACCAGCGCTCAGGCACTACACCCAGAGCAGACCGAGACCTCACCGACAAAAACTGAACTACCGTCCCTGCAGACCACAGGTACTGTGAAGGAGGACCAGAGAGGTTTTTGTAAAAATGGGAGTGTGAGGGGAAGGTGGTGTGTGTGAGGAGAGAAAATGGAAGAGGGGAGATGTAATAGGGTACAGAGGGGAGAGGCAGGGGGAAGGGAAGGATGGAGGGGGAGTGCTGTAAAAGATGCCTGGTCCCTGCTTGAATAAGGCAGTCCCATTGTACCGGTCACCGGCTGTTTGATGAACCCACACTTGGTATTTTCTGTGTGTAAGAGCGTGATGACTATGGATGAGATCCAGTGCTAGTTTCCTCTGAATGTCTCTTCTTTCTCTCACTGAAAAAAAGCTCCTGCTTTTTAAAAAAAATTCTCATGGATTTGTATCAAAATGTGTGTGATCATCTCCATTTTCCACTGAGCTGATCATGTTGTCACAGAGCTGTTAGTCTGTAGACATACAGTCACTCCCTTTGAGCCGATGGCCAGGGAAACCAAATTCAAGCAATTCCCCTGACAGGATATCATGTAACGGTGACTTCTGCTAAATTTGTGTTCTGCAGTCAACCTCCTGGTTTTTATTCCTACTTGTGGCTACAGATGTTAATATGATCAGGATGATGCAACGCTGTATGGCTGCAATTTTGATATCACATTACCTACATCGGCAAAATTAGTTATCTTGCTCTCATTCTGCATGTAAAATCCAGTGACGCCCCCCCATTGTACGTTACTGAGCAACTGACTCCCAGGAGGCTGGTTTGTAGCATGACTGGATGAGAGGTTCAAACCAAAATACACCTATAGAGGCAGAAGAAACACTAGTGCCAAAGTGTGTGGGTTTTTCTGAGGTGAGGGTTATGTAATGTAAAGTTATATGTGATACAAGTTGCTCTTCAGCATCAGGTTGATCTTTGTTGTGAAACGCTTTTCTGTGTGTATGTGTGGTGATCAGGAGACGATAATAGAGAGTGACAATGAAGTCCTTGAGCTCATGGGGCGAGTGGATGAAGGAGTTGAAGAGTTCTTTACTAAGAGAGTACTTCCTACTGATACACTGTGAGTATCAACAGCTGCCTGATTAGCTGCTTCCTTCATATTTAGTTAGTCTAGATACTAACAATACTGTTTTGGTAAAAGTATACTGCAGAACTGATATACAGAATATGATCATTTATGTAGGAAAAAGCAAGATGAGGAATCCATCACAGTGCACGAAGTGGCTCCTGCCAGCTCTGTCCCTTGTCCACCCCCTACGAAAACACTCAGGAGGAAGCTTGGTGACTTCTTTACACTCAAGAAGAGACGAGGTCTGAAATCAGAGGCGAGCCAGGAGGGGCGACCCAAAAAGGCCTCCATCGCTGATCTCATTCGCCCTCTCAGGGAGGTTGCCAGAGCCGAGAAGGAAAAAGATAAGGACCGAGTCAAGGAGCACGACAAGGAAAATGAAAAGGAGAAAGCGAAGGAAAATCCCGGTGCTGTTACTGGAGAGTCAGCTGTTCAGGAGACACCTGGCGCTCAGCTGAGGGGTGAAGCGGTGCCTCCCCGCCGAGCTCTCAGAGAGGGGAAGTCCCAGTCTCTCATTTTGCTGTCTGGATCAGCAGCTGCAGGGAGTACCAATGCCAGAAACAAGGTGAATGTTTGAAGAATTTAAATCTAGATTTAGATTAGTATATACATTTTGAAAAGCACTCACTACTCTGCTGTTGGTGATTTCAGAAACAATTTGAAGGCCAACATAGCTTTGAACAGAAACTCCATCTCATGCTTCAACGCATTGGAGTTTCCAAAGCCCAGCCAGGAGAGACACAGGTGCGTGAATGTGTTTGTCTGAATTCATGGATATGTTTACTATTGGCTTGGGTGGTATCTATTTTTCATACCCTCCAGACCTTTCACCAGAGTAGACAATATACAGTATGATGGTATTTGTGTTTTTCTTTTACTTGTGACAGTAGTATTGCATTGTCACACAGAATTGTCTAGCCTACAATGCTGTGTTTCTAACATGCCATTAGCCAACTTGGATAAGTGTGGCTGGTTTTAAATCAGACTGTGAAAATAACGGATATAGCTACTGCAACATCACCCATGTCTCACCCGTGTTTGGGCAAGACGCTGATGCTGTGGAGGAGTGAGGGGTGGATCTGACTGAGAAGCTGAGGACAAATTTGCAGAGAGAGTCACTCAAAGGGGCCCGCCCTTGCAAAACTATAAGCTTTAATTAAATGTAAACAGGTGAGTTATATAAAAAGTCATCCCCAGTAAAGTTGTCATGAATGTTGAAATTAGGCAAAGAGACTAAAACCGTCTTTTTTACCAGGTTGTAAACATGTCTTTTTCTGCTGTTATGTTTGGCATTTCATGGATGTCTTTAGGGACTGACTTGTTTCTGGGGCCAGCCTCAAGTGGCCATTAAAGGAAGTGCAGATTTTGTCAGTTTTCATGTTGTCTACATTTTTTTATCTCTGCAGGTTGCAGTTTGATTTAAATACTGTCTCTTAAAAGAGAGGAATTGAGCACCTTTATTGCTGGAGGAGCCAATGACACTTGTTGCTGTGATGGACACTGACACATCAGTGGGCTGAACGGAGATGATATGCTGAATAAAATCATGGCTAATAGGCCTAAACTGCTTTTGAAGATGGATTAAGTCATATCAAGAAAAAATTATGCGGCAATACTCCTAAAGAGGGACCACTGCATTTCTTGTTCTTTCTCGTTCTGTTATCCCATAGATGTATAATATTAACTTGATAGCCGATGCCAAGAAGGTGCCTATTCATTCCAGCGGAGTCAGTTGCATGGCGCATACGCCCCCAAAAAGTTTTCTAGCTTCCAGGTTTACTATTGCAATATGTGGCCCACTGAATATGTGCAGTAGTGTTTCTTCCACTGGTTCCACCCCCGAGGTCCTGCCTCATAGACTTTCCATTGTGATGATGTTACAGAATTTGAAATTGCTTTTGTTAGCTCCAGGAAAGTTTTACAAATATGAAACCACAGTTGACTAAAAATTTATATTAGAAAGTGTCATAATTGACCTTGTTTGCAGTTTGAGGGGGTCTGTCAACAGTTTTACAGACGTGTCTCTTGCAATGGTGGCCTATTGGATAAATGTTTTTAGGCTGTGGACGAATTTTTCACTGCAACACCGCGAGTGGCCACTGAAAAAAAAAGGAGGCAGGGCTGAGCAGCATTCCTGGGGGCGTGGTGGAGATGCATTGTCCATTTTTTCATAAAGTCTATGGTTCCACCAGTAGAGACTGACCTCTGGTGGCATGTGCTGTGTACTTGATCTACTTAATACAGCATCTCCGTATCAGTTTATTAGAAGAGGAGCATCTCTGTTTTTGAATGTATTGAAAATCATACCCTGGGGATGTTTAAATACCCCAGTATACTGTAATACCTTGATATCGCCCAAGCCCACTATGCTGCAGGAGTCATCATACGTGTTAAAATGCCTTTTTTATTCTTGTAGAATCCCGAGGGAGAGATGAAAAAAGCTGAATCTGAAGGTAAGTTCCTTTTATCTATTTGATGTTTAATATGATTAAACTCCTCTCTACTCTAGCTTAGTGTTAATGAAGCAGAATTAATCTTTGAAGTTGAGGGTTTTTTTTTTTTATCAAAGGGAGAGACTTTTTAACATGGATCACTTCTCTATTAAAATGATTAGATTTTTCATTGGACTGATAAGACTGCTCTCATCTATTATAGTGAAATAATAATGAATGAATTCCTCTGTTAAATTATCTTTGTGTCTCAGGTACTATCATTGATAGTAAACCTGAGCCACCCCCGACTTTCACAAAACCTCGAACGATGTCTGCATCTTCAGGTGAAACACAAACACTGATTCACTCTCATACAGTATGTGTGCGATCAGCAATGTAATTTGCACATTCTTTTTTTTTTTGTAGATACAAGGCATCAAATTCGCCCAAGTGTGTCAGCACACGAGTCAGCTGGGAAACCTGCTTTGCTTCCAAAGCCTGTTATCAAGCCAGGTCCACCCCCCACAACATCTGGCCGCAACACACCTGAGAACGAGCTAGCCCAAATACAGGAAGCGGAGACAAACATGCCCACTAAACTGACTCCAACTGCAGCTCCGTCAACTCCTGCTGCTCCTGCACTCACTACTACCACCACTCCTACTGTACCGACAATCTCAAACTCAGTCCCTGACTCAACCGATTTTACAAGTACTGTATCTCCCTCTGACACAGATATATGCACTGACTCTGTTAACCCCACTGCAGCAGCCACAACACCCACGAATGTTACAGAGCTTGACAGAAAACCGTCTATCCCTGAAGCTAATGCTACTACCACTGAACCACCCACCTCCACCTTTACGACAAGCACCACTACACCCACAGAGCCCCCTACCCCTGTTTCAGTCATTTCCTCTGAGTCCGTCACTCCAAGCCTCTCTGTCACTTCAAACTCAACAACCACAACTATGCCTTCCATTACCACCTCAGAAACAGTTTCTGCTCCCAGCAATGAAAGCTCAGTTTCCACAACATCAACAACCCTGTCAACTAAATCGACTTTCTCAGAGCCAAATGGTGTTCTCTCAGTCGATGCTACTCCTGCTGCTGGTGGTGATGCAGCTATTTCTGTCACCACCACGGTTTCTTCACCCTCCACCAGCACATCAGATCTGCCACTGGGCTTGTCTGCTACCACCAATTTAGCCACTAAAGGTTGTGATGATCCCACTTTAGTCACCTCCACTAGCTCTGCAACTTTAGTTTCATCAGTCACTAAAACAACATCTCCACCTCCTAACTCAAGTGATACCATCACAACTGCAGTTTTACCTGTTGCCTCCATTACCTCTCACTCCACCCTGATCTCTCCTGCCCTGCCTCCCACCATCTCCACCTCTTCCACTACCACTACAAGCCCGACATCCACCGACTGCATGAACTCTATCTCTGCTTCCAACATTACTCACCCAGCCACCCCTGGCCCCGCAGATATTGCTGCTCCCTCCACTTCGTCCAGTGAAACAAACCCCACAGACACCACTTCCACCGCCACCAGTTTAAACCGTGCAGATACCACATCCACCACCAGTGCAGCTACTGCAGCTGCAATTTGCTCCCCACTCATGACTGACTCAGACCCACCTTACACTAATAACGTCAGCACTACCCTCGCATCAACTATTGATAACTCAAGTGCTACTTCTCACCATTTGAGCAGTCCAGCCCCCTCTAATGACAGTCCAGGCCAGGATAATGATTTGCAGACATTTCCTGAAGAAAGATCCAGCGTAGAGCTTGCAGACAAGGGTAAGTAAGTTTTAACTTCTGTGGGTATATAATGTATGCTTATATGTATTCATCTGCTGTAGCACAGATCAGCCACAACATTAAACAGGGTTCCCATGATCATGGAAAACTGGAAAAGTCATAAAATTTCACAATCTTGTTCTCCAGGCCTGGAAAAGTCATGGAGTTGGTCAAAATCGTTGAAAGTTTTGGAAAAGTCACGGGATTTTAATTGTAAAATTCATTTCCTGGGGATAACCTTCCACATAATGTAACGTAACTGCAAATTTATTTTGTAAAAGTTAGCTGTTGACATTTTTACACTCTAATGTGTGTTGAATATATTATTTCAGCATCGACATTTTGATGCACAATAGTTGAATTGAAGGTTGAGTGATGTGAAGTATGGCAAATTAACTCAAAAAAATGCATCTGCTACCTAATACAAATGGAATATTGGAGTAATCCGGGCCAAGCCTTTCCCTTAAAACAGGTTAGGTATGAGTAATGTGGTGACGTTTTTTATATGTGTGCAGGAAAGCACCGTAACCAAGCCAACAGGTGCTTTAGACACAGTGACACCGCATGCTTTTCTGAAAGGGAAATGTTATTATGGGTCCTTGAAAAATCATGGAGGTGTGGGGATCATGGAAGTGTGGGGACCTTAATTAAACCCAGATGACAGATGAAGCAAATAACATAGGCCATCTTGTTACAATGCAATCTTCTGCTGGGAAACCTTGGATCCTGGCTTTCATGTGGATGCCACCTGACACACTCGCCTCACACAAACACTGTTGCAGACCAATTACCCTTCATGGCAACGGCATTCTTCAGTGGTGGCGGCCCCTAAGCAGGAAAATGCATCATGCCACGCAGCAAAGACTGCTCAGGAGTGGCCATAGATCCTAATCTGATTGAGCATGCCTGTGTCCATGCCTCAACCTGGGGGGGGGGTACCTATGTTTGGAAGAATGTGTCAGGTGCCCAGATGAAAATGTTGGTGTACATAATAGTCTTTTCTTTGTGTAAAGAAATAAATCAGCTTCTCCTAGATCTAGGAGAAATAAGGAGCAAAAGAAGAAAACGTGTTCAAGTTTTCTTTTGGATCTTACTGTTATCTCAAGAGCCGATTATTTCAGACAAATACAGAATACTACAGTGAAAGAGGAAGAACTAAGATCTTAAATTAGAATTGGTCTGAGAAAAGTAAAAGGCTATTTTTCAGGAGCTGAATTTAATAAGTATGAAAAATGATCAGAATTTCATATTGGTGTTGTATTAAGCGTAGTTATGTCTTGGAGAAATAGGCTGGACAGAGAAGAGATCTTATTTTGAATGTTCCTTTCCTCCAACTGGCATCCAAATGAATGCCAGGACCCAAGGTTTCCTAGCAGAAGACTTCATTATAACAAGATGATAGGTATTATTCACCTCACTCATCCCGGGCTTTAATGTTTTGGCTTATTGGTGTATGGTAGTGTAAACTGAATTGAGTAATTTTTGATATTCCTCTCTCAACAGCTGACGAGGAGCTTGAGATGGTTCAAAAGAGCAAGCAAACTGAGATGGATGAGAGCAAGAAAGTCGATGGTGAGAAGGAGAGCGAGAATGAGAACGAGAAACCAGCTCTCACTCCTAACAGTGAAGTGATAATGAAAGAAGTGCAGGAAGAAAGTGTGAAACCCGAAGAAGACACGATGAAATCAGAAGTGGGAACAACTGAACCTGCATCAGGAAAAGGTGGTGACCTGCAAAGCGACAAGGAGGTGATAGAAGGTCCAAAACAAGAAGAAACCAAGTCAGAGGATGAGAAGTAATTCAAAAATGATTAAATGTCGAAACACGGGACCAACTACTGTGACAGCGGCAGGAGAGGCCACAGTAAAGGGTAAAGGGAGGGGGGGACGATCCATGGCACTTCCTACAGGGACCACCACATTACAGCAGCACACCACAAAGGGTGGGCCACTGGACCAAAGAACTGAGATCCCCTTGGTGTGATGTAATCAACAAATCCAGCAGTGTCTTTGTCCTTTTTTAACTTATGTTTGAATTTTTGCATTGCACGTATGATTATGTACCATAAGACAACTACTGTGGTAAAATACACCATGTTTACAATAGATGGATAAGAGACATAGTTATGACTATTAAATGGATTATTGAATTGACTGAGTCCTTCTCTCTGTTTTTTTTTTTTTTTAAATGTCTGAATACATTATTTCTAACAAAAAGTAATGTTTTCTGACAAGAAAATCTTCACTCAAGGTACACCTGCTTTTTCTGGACCTCGTGGTCTTCCTCTGTTGCCACGAAGATAGCTCAGTTGTTATCACTGATGGTTATATCACTTTTTCTGTTCGACTATCATCTTCGGTGCCAGATTTTAATAGCCTGAGCAAAAACCAAAACAGATAGTAAGCAAACCATCAAGGACGTTTTATGCTGAAATTAAATACACACAGTGTTGGGGAGTAACTAGTTGAATTTAATTGAGTTCTGTAACTAAATTCCAAAAAACTGAGAAATTAAATGTTCAGTTATATCCTATCAAATACTTGTCAAAATGTTGGTGATTACAAAGGGGCTACATCCAAATATAAATGGTTCATTTTTCCCCCAAAATTATTAACAAGACATGCAGAATAAAGGGATTTTCATGAAATTCCACCATTTCAAGCTCAGATTTGTATTTTGTTTTCTGATGGATGCGGTCTTCCCACATAATGTGTCCATTGGAGACCATCGGAAATTTTAAAATACGTTCTGTTTTTACAGTTTTTGGCTATTAAAAATGGTATAATTTTGGTGATGTTTAAAGAAAATATGCCTTCCAAACCTGTTTGGAAGTCATTGTCTTCTCTCATAATCGGCAGTAGAATAAAGACAAAATACAACCATTTTGTATGCCAAAATTGCTTAATTTTTTTAATATGCCGACCCCTCTTTGCACTACCTCCTCATAATCAACAGTCCCTAAAATACTTTTCAAAAAGTCAATGTGTACTTCTTGTGTCAAATTAAATCATATGAAGACAGCTATTAACAAGGGTATCTTGGGCCTTATCCACAAAATGTTTTTGAAGTTTGACTTTAAAAAAAACCCCAAAAACTAGAGTGGAAATCTTAACAGCGCCATGTTATACTGCAGCAGTTGCTGTTCATCATCCAGACCAGCAGATGTCGCCGGCAGGAAACTCGCCCGGAAAACACACTTTACCCGGAAGAGGAGGGCCGAGGGAAACGACGGTGGCGAAATTGTTGTGTACTGTCCACACAATTGTAAGGAGTTTATTTTAATATTTAGATAATCCAGCGATTTAAAACCACCTTCAGCCTGAGGTTTAACCGCAGGAGGGTTTATCGTCGCAGGGTTCACGGTAGAGATGTCGGTCGTGCCTCCCAGTCGCTCGGCGGCCGGCTGGCCGCGCGGTGGTTCCGTTCAGTTTGGGAACAAATACATCAGCGGGCCTGCGAAACCGCTCACACTGGAGAGGACCATCAACCTGTGAGTCTGTGCACCGCGGATTATACTAAATGTGTGCGGTACTAACCGTAAAACCAACGTGACTACCTCAGTTAGCTACCTGTGTGTGATGCGCAGCATTGATTTAGCGCCATACAGCAGCCTGGAGATCCTTGTGACATACAACAATGTGTTTCACACAGCACATCTGCAGACATCATGTGGCCTCAGTTTTGTTTTGATTTTGGTTGTTTTCCAAATATATGAGTTTTCAAATATGTTTCTAAAAATGGCTAAACACTCTTTCATTGTTTGTGTCACTCAGCAGTCACGTAGTTTCTGAACATTTTTAATCAGGTCTGAAACTGACGTAAATGAAGACACAGCTGAAATGATTAGTTAATTTATCAAGTAGTTGATTGAGAGAAAATGTATTTACAACGATCGTTTGAAGTCAAGCTTATGCAAAAATAAGTAAAACATTAAAAAATCACAGGCTTTAGCTTCTCAAATGTTAATATTTACTGGTTTCCTGGGTCTTCCCCGACTGAAGTAAGGTTAAAAAAAAAGAGTAAAATTTAATGTTTATTTTTTCCCCCTCCCTTATTTATTTGGTACATAAATTGTAATTAAAAAAAAAAAACAAAAACAGAACGCATGTCACAAAAGCCAAAAATTGATGTATTTATATTGCAAGTTCTGCCCAACCAAACTCTAAGTCTTTTTTATTTAATTATTTATTTTACAATGCAGCATGTTGACAAAATCCTGAAATAAATTTAGTTTTGGATGTAGAGCTGAAACAATTAGTTTTACAGAATATGCAAATATTTGAAATTTTCTTCCTCTTAAATTTGAGAATTTGGTCATTGTCTCCATTTTTTTTAAAACTCTTTGTCTTATAAAATAAGCTATTTGAAGACTCTAGGCTCTAGGAAATTGTGATGTGCACGTGTCATTTTTTTCTGACATATTAAAGATTTTTAAAAACATTAATTTCATCCAGGAAAGCAGTCTTTTTTTTTAAATCTCTTTAAAAAAGGTCTATTGCATCTTTACATCAAAATTATATAATTCTAGTGTTTATCACAGTTTTACTTTTTATTGCATATAGATACAGCGCACACTGTAATTATTCCTACTTAATGACTTTTCATGTGTGTAATCTGCATTTCAGATACCCTCTTACTAACTACACCTTCGGCACTAAGGAGCCTCTGTATGAGAAGGACAGCTCAGTGGCTGCACGATTCCAGCGGATGCGGGAAGAGTTTGATAAGATGGGAATGCGTAGGACGGTGGAGGGTGTTCTCATCGTCCATGAACACAGGCTGCCTCATGTGTTACTGCTGCAGCTGGGCACCACCTTCTTCAAACTGTGAGTAGTTGATGTTCAGAGGCTCCTGTGTGAAGCAGCAGAAGTGTTTTTTTTTTTTTTTTGACTGAACAGTCCTCTGACAGTTTGTGTCACTCTTGCAGGCCTGGGGGAGAGTTGAGTCCAGGAGAAGATGAGGTGGAGGGTCTGAAACGCCTGATGACGGAGGTAGCTGCATCACAGCACAGTTTGAGCGTCTAGTTGCTGTGACGATTGTAGAGGTTACCTTGTTATCTTTCCTTTTAATGTTAGATTCTCGGACGGCAAGACGGCGTGAAGCAGGACTGGGTGATTGACGACTGTATCGGCAACTGGTGGCGCCCCAACTTTGAGCCTCCACAGGTTCGTACACACAAATGTCAGTGCTGACTTTTGAGGACAACTGAAGTAACATTTAAATAGACATAATTTCAAATATTTTATTAGAAAGCAGGGTAGCATTAACATATCAGTAATGAAATGTTTTAGCAGCTCCTGGTCAGCATTTGTCATTCCTTATAAAAGAAGGGCCGTATAGCAGCATAAAAACAAACAAGACAAAAACATCACAAAGGGACAATAGGTATACATATATTATGTCAAAATTTAATATGTCAAAATACAATACATAATAGAGTTCATTTAAATACAGCAATGTTAAATCTAGAATTTGTTAGTTAAATGAAGAAGCTGCATCTAGCTGTGACCACCGCTAACTCCTCTATCGTCCATTTCTTTCTTTGAGCTTTAATATCCAAAATACATGGCAAAGAACAGCCAACAATATAGAGATTTATATAAGATTTTGAGGATTGGTCGTAGTCCTAGTTATTTTCACTTTAATTGCAAACCCAACAATAATGTGAGGTACTTTTTAAATTCTCAAAGATAATGAGAAAACCTGGCCGCTGTGTCAGACAAGCATTGAGTCACTTCATACACAGATGCTCCAAACTGTGTGGAGTCACTGTTAGGACACGGTCACACGTGTGAAATTAACATTGGCGAATATTTGCCTCCTGTTCACTTCCATTCTTTGCAACCACAGGGGCGAATAAAACATTTGGTTTTGGTGGCAAAGCAAATTTGCATCTTGGCATCGTGTGGAATTAAGCTTTTGATTAACTTTGATCGTCAAAGTCGCAGCATCAACCAGTAGCAGAGAAGTGTGTGACGAGGAGACACTGAGTGCTTCTTTGTGTAACCGACTGATATTGTATAATTTTAGCCATAAAAAATACAAACTGCCTCACATGAGAGAAGTCGCCTGGCTGAGGTGAGTTGGTAGACAGACATGGGACAACTTGTACTGCCCTCGTGCAGCACAGACATTACCTTTGCAGGCAGTGGTCACTCATGTGTGACTGTGCCCGCTGTACAGCAAAAAACAACACATCACTTACAGACTACAACGTATTGTAGATGGCTGCCATTTTCTCATTAATCCAGAATGACACATGAGAAAGCGCTCTGAATCCCAGGCTGAAGTCTCCGTGGTCAGTCGGTCGTGATGCCGTCTATTTCTCTAATGTGAACTGATCTGAAGTTGTTTGTCTTGCAGTATCCGTATATTCCAGCTCACATCACCAAACCTAAGGAGCACAAGAAGCTATTCCTGGTTCAGTTGCAGGAAAAAGGTCAGTACATCACAGCGTAACTCGTGAAATAATTTGATCTCAGAAATATACATAAGTAGAGAATATATAGTGGACAGAAGTGTAAATAAAAGGAGAGAAGGGCCATGAAAAATGTACCATAATTTTGCTGTATTTTTTTTCTTGTTTGGAAACCTGTGATTCATGTTTCTACAGCGCTGTTTGCTGTCCCCAAGAACTATAAACTGGTGGCAGCACCGCTGTTTGAATTGTATGACAACGCTCCTGGATACGGACCAATCATTTCCAGTCTACCGCAGCTGTTGAGCAGGTATTCTTTATGTCATATGTAAAAAGCCTAAACTGAACTGCTGTTTTTCTGCTTATTTTCACTGTGGCTAAATTAAAAAGTGAAGGGCTGGAATCAAACGAAACCTTAACTGTCTTGTTAGAGGATGAGTTCTGTTTAATTACTGACAAAACCTGTAACTAATTTATTAGATTTGCATGTTTCTGTCGTGACTGTAATGTAACGTTATAAAGGCACAGTGAAAATGATGAGTCAAGAGACTACTTAGAAGCTTCTTCAGATAGCAGCCATCCTTCTGAAGTGTCTGAGGACGACACTGAAGACTGCATCACAGCTTCCTATTAATACAGACCAGGAGGCAGAGGATGACACAAACACGCAGTATTTGCAGATAAAGATTCAAGGTTAAGACTAAGATATTAAACAGATATGTGAGACAGTGTGCAGGAGATTTTCCACTCATAAAAAATGCACAAAAACTCTGCAGGTTGCCTTTAACAGAGAAGAACATTTAATTTTAACTTTTTATTTAAAGAGACAAAAATGCATTGACATTATTGTGAAAAATAATCTCGTAACATACCAATAACATTTGCAATAATTGTCTTTTTATAGGTTCAACTTCATTTACAACTAACTTGAGTGAGCAGACTTTTGTCTGGCTGTCTCTGTGAGTGCAGTCCTGTGTGAGTGAAGACGAGAGACAATGTGGAGAAAAAAATACTTCTCATCTTTGGCTCAACTTTCACAAAAGAAAAGCTTGTCATGTCAAGTATATTGACAGTTCACAGGGGTGTTTGTACTGTTTGAAGAAGATAATGAAAATGTCATTTTTGGGTTTTTTTTTCAATCTTGAGAAACTTCTGGTTTTGTAGTATGCAAGTCTGTATCTTAGTATGTTACGAATCTGATTTTATGTCCTCTCAGAGGAGGCCAATGTTTAATTAAACAAACTACATCATTGTGTTTCCTGTTGTTTTAACCTGTAACAAGTCTGTGTATTTTTTTCTTTTTAATAAAGAAGTCCTTTGAGTATGTTTTTATAAAGTTCAAAGTGTGTAGCTGACTGATAACAATTAAGTGTCAAAGTAAGCTCTAATTTTGGTTCCTTAGTTTATCACATCATTCAAGACGGCACTATTATATTAAATTGTTCAACAGTCACAGTAGAAACTAATGTTAAAAAGTCACTCTGCATTTGAAATCAGTGTCGTGTATTATTGTTTTTTTGAGTAGAAAGCATCAGAGATATTCCAATGATGAAACAAATGCTGGTGTTTTAATTTGACATTGCTCATAAGTCTAAAGTTTGCAGCCATTAACTGTTTGACAGATTAGTTTTTCACTTTCAGTGCTTAACTGAGAGACTTTGCCCTGAAATTTGCCTCACAGCTCAGTACAACCTTATAAGCTTCATAAGTCACTTTTTAATGTCTGCGGTTATTGTTAGATATGTGCTGTGTTAAAATCACATCCCAAGTAATGATTCTAGGGTAATTTTAAAAACATTCACATTAAAACAATGGCAGAATAATTCTGGCAGCGCGTATATGTCACTCATATCAACAGTATTATGGAGATGAACACCGGTGACTATTACAACAACACAGAGGTCATATTTCGGGCTGACTGTTTGTTAGACTGTTTTTGCACTGTTAAATGCAGCCTGCATGGCATAATATAAATTTATCCATTCTTCAAACCACTTAACCTCTTATAGGGGTCGCAGTCTGCTGCAAGGGTCATCCCAGCACACATTGTGCAACATTATTGTTGTTAAAGTCAAATCTAATAAAAATGAATCATCATAACAACACCTTTAAATAACATAGTACCAATCAGTCAATCAGTCAGACTTAATTTTCATAACACTTCATACAAGCAAAACTAATACAAAGTGCTTTATACCACTGCAAGACCACATGGCACATGGCTAACGAAAGAGTTTGTAATTAATTAAAGCACTAAAATAAGAGTCCTCATTAAAGCCAGGAACAGAGGTTGATAAAAGCCATAGAAAAATAAAAATAATAAATATAATTTTAATAAGATGCCAGAAAAATCCTTCAAATAGCAGATGAAAGGTAAATAAAAGGATACCAGAAGAAAAATCTAATAGATACAAATGTTTAAATTGTATACCATCTAGAAAAAAATGCTTAAATATATAAATAGTCGATAAATAAATCGGTAAAGTTCAATGAAAAGCCAAACTAAAAAGGTAGGTCTTGAGTTTGCGGTCAAAAACAAGGACCAACACACAGGGCTTGTTACTATGCATTGCATAGTTTGAAGTGGTCCAACAGCGAGATGAATTAACTGACTTAGAGAGTACATTAGTCATAAAAAATTAAATGTCTAATATTTCTATAGGTTTCTTAGTATTTTCGGTCAATTAGCCAGTGCTGCCTGGCAGTCTAAACTCTGGGCAAATCATCATACAGTTACTAAACGTCATTTACCCGCGACTCACGGGCCATTTCACACCCACGCGCGTCAGTCTGGTGCAGCAGTGTGAATGTAGCTGTTAAATCTGTCCATAACCTGCGTATTTATCCGGTTTCACACCGGATAGTTTCTATAATGGCGTCCAAACGACGACCGGCTGAGGGCGCGAGGACAGCCGAAAAGAGGAAGAAGAAGACAAAGAGCTGCGAGGAGACAGCTGAACTTTGTCCAGAGGTTGAAGACGAGCAGGTGAAGAGGACTTTGAAGGAGGCATGGAGACAGAGGACCCTCTGCAAACACGGTCAGTACCGAGACAGCAAAACACACTGAGCTTATAAAGCAACGCACAGCTGAGCTGCTTCACTGACAGAAACAAACCAGTGAATCTCAGTTTCACTGTGTCCACTGTGACTCTTCTACAGTATAAATACCACAGAAAAACAAATATACGCGAGGTCAAGACCACAGACATGCTGTCAACATTAGGGGCTGACCCAGTCTGCCAGGAGGTCTGGGGTTCACCCCCATTTTTCTTTTCAAATTGTGAAAACTGAAAGTTATTTTTTACTATATTATATTATATATATTATAGAGGTAGGCCAATATTGGGTTTTCAGGGCTTATGCTAATTATTAGTAGTTAATGAGACCGATAACCGGTTTTTGGAACCGATATAAAAATAACCGAATAAAAATGAATATTATTTTGTCAGTATTAAGAATTTGGAAAATTTGAAGTGCCTTCTGCAAATGTTACTCAAAACAGGCAGGTTCCCAGCAACTTTTTTCAAGTAAAAGTTTTAATAAAAAAATGGATAAGTAAAATTAGCTCCCCGAGGTTTTACAAGTGAAACGTTCCCCCCATGCTGAGATTTTGTTTGCACTTTTTGATTAATTAATTTTATTGGCGATCATTAAAATAAATTATCGGCAAAATGCCAAATATCGGCTCCAGTGATTGACCAGGCTGATAACCTGTTGACCCCTCTTATATTATGATATAGCAAGTACAGATTTGCAGTATAGCATATGAATATACAATAAAGGAAAGCTACTACCATCTACATAAATTACACATGAAACACAACTTAAAAGTCCAGTGTGTAGCCATCTACAGGCATCTATTAGAAGAAATGGTATACAATATTTTCTACTGCGCTTTCATTAGTTTATAATGCCCTGAAAATAAGAATCATTGTGTTTTCGTTACCATTGAATGAGCTGTTGATGTCTACATACAGAGTGGAGTCCGCAATGTTGTTCACTGGCTCATGTCGGGCACCGAAATTCTCCACTAGTTTGGTACACAGGAGGAGTTTCTGTTCTGCAGCCTCGACACATGCCACTAATCCTGCACACTGGATCTTTAAACAGGGCTGGACATCGACACCAGCCACCAGCCAAATGCTGGTAAAATATGCAGATGGATGCTAGATTTGCTTCACTCACCAGCCAATAAAACAATGGTTATCTATTAAGTGGCCGGTAAATTTTGGAATCCACCAGCCACAGTAACAAGTGGACCAAAAAGTCAATTTCCAGCCCTACCTTTGAATGCTGCCTGACTAATATAATGTAGTAAAGACATCAGTGTTGGTTGAATATGCCCATGAACTGTGAGTTGCTGTAGTACGGCAACACCACAGGACAAACCAGATGTGACACTGCAGAACACCCTAATACACGAACTGTTTGTAAGAACCATTTATGTTTGTTTATGAGTGTGCATATGCTTGCCAATGATTACTGATTTATGAATGTATGGGTAGGGTAACCCTACTACTAATATATATGATATAGTAAGATGAGCTTTTAAAAGAGTAATGTACACAGAAAATGCTTGACCACCAAGGTAGCAAGACCTTATTTTGAATTAATTAATTAATCAAACTATATTTTCCTTCAAATAGGGATTGGTGATATGGATCTCTTACGGTATATATGAGTTTATATATTCTTATATTTATTATTATATTGTTTATTAAAAAAAAAACAAGATACTGTTTATGGATACCAAAACAAGACAGGAATTTTCTGTTTGGGGCCGTATCATCATAAAACATCACTGATATTCATTGATTTGCAACAATTTGAACAATTATCTTATACATGCAGAACTATTGAAGGTCAGTGGTATTAATGTTCTGTTCTTCAAATCTCTGATGTGTGGACAAATATCTATTTTCTCTAATAGTATGAATTATAATATTGCCCAACCCTAGTTTTTATGTTTATGTCTGACGACTGGATCTGAGATGAGAATACTATTTTTCTCTTCTCTTTAATTTGAACTCATTTAACCCATTCCACATAAATAGATGTGAAGGCAACTCTGTGAATGTTTCCCCAGTGAAAGGTCTCATCTGTTCACTGGTACCAATAATAATTCACTTTTGATATTGAGAGTGTGTTTCTGATTAGCTGGAACGGCCAATGCAAACATGGGCTATTAAAGCAAAATCACACGAGAGGGAGCGCTGTTATACTAAATATCAGCACGGCTGTGATTCCAGTGCCTCCTGTCTAATTAAATTGCTTGGTCTACTGTTGCATAATTGCTAATATCTCAGGCAGACTCGTTATCTGTTGTTATTTATGTGTAGGGGATCTGGAGTTGGATTGCCATCCTTTCCCTCACTGCATCATCAAGAACTTCCTCGGCAGTGAGACCTTCGTGGAGAACCTGCAGAGAGAGCTGCTGCAGCTCAACTTCCACGAGAAGTCAAACGATCTGTACAAATTTAAACAGGTGACTATCAAACGCACTGATTTACTCATGTGGGCTGTGTTGTTGTCTCTTATTATCTTCACTGTGTTGTTGCTCCGACACAGTCAGATGACCTAAAGAAGAGAACAGAGCCTCATATCACAGGACTGAGGTGAGAAATAACATATTAATATCATGTATTTTACTGCATTTGAGGTTTGTATGAGTTTCTTTTGCAGCAGAATTATTAAGTAAAATAGGATAGATGTGGAGAAAGGTCAAGTAATGATAATGGTTGGTCTCAGACTGTATTAAGATATATACGGTCTTTGGTCTCTCAACTGATCTAAAGATGGAATAAAAGTGTTTTTAATGGGAGGTAGTTCATTCTCACTGCAGCCCTGATCCACAGCTGTATTTACATCACATTTTACTCACTGGTAGTCCATTGTAATCAATATTTCCTACCTGACAGATTTCATGCCTTTCTCAAATACCAGATTTCAATTGTGTTGCTCTTTTCTTTTTTAAAGTGTTATGAATCTTTTTTTTTAATTGAGTCAATTTTGATAGATTCCATATTACCTCTAGCCTTTAAAACTACTTTATTTGGGAAAAAAAATTAAGCCTCATACACTCATATGGGGTTTAGGTTTTATTTTAATTTTATTTGTATGTGTGTATGTATATATATGTATAATATCTTAGATAAAAATAAGTTCTAAATCTATTTATTTCTTGCAATATTTGCAACATGTCTGACCAAGTTGTTGTATGAATCACAAGGCCGAAATGCGGAAGTTATTTCAGTGCTGAGGAAACATGTTGGGGAGTTATTCATCAGCTCCAGCAGGTGGAGCCAAAGATCACATCTGCCTTCTAATTAGTACATTTTCTTTATTTAGTGCTGCCGTTAGTGCCAATATCCTGCATGATGGACTGTGCAGTAAACTTTAATGGAGAATAGATTCAGCTGCTCACACAGATGATCCTTCTTAAAGCTGAAGACTGTTTCTATTCAGTCTGCTCACAGTGCTGAACGTTGCAGTGAACACAAATGTAGCACACTGTAAGTTAGTATTTAAAAAATCGAGTCAAAGTGATCAGAGCATTTACTGCGGTGTTAATGTTGAGGCTTTCAAAGAATATTATCCGGAAGAAATATTGTAGAGTTATTGAGCAGTGAAAGCCGCCAAAACCTGCCAAGAGGTTCAGTGTTTGAACCAAATCCAAGAAAAAAATAAAAGCTCAGTGTATAAATCAAGACAGATATGAGCTGGGCATCAAGTCTGAGCCCAAGATGATCCCTCTGAGACTCAAACATTATCCAGATAGCAAAATAATGTGCTGACTTTTCCTTTATTTAGAAATAATGTGCAGTTCTTTATGATTATGACAAGCTGCGTTTACAGTGACAGACTGCAACGTGTAATTTCTTCTAATATGTGTTTGTAGTTATACATACAATGCTGCATCAACTGAAGAAATACAGCTCGGGGGACTGAATACCATAATTAAATACACAGTAACAGCCTCCCCTTGCGTGATCATTTATTATTTATGTCACAACAAAATGTCACGGTAGGTTTGAGCAGTCGAACAATCTGCCCGCGTGGTGAGGCTTCCTCAGTTTATACGAGGTGAAAGGTTAAACCTTACTCTCAATACACAACAGGGCTGCACCATAAATTTTAAATATGTATACATTTTTTGTTTTCAGGGCAGCGCTGTTTGGGCGTTTCCGCTCCTGGCTCGGGGAAGTGTTGGGGGTTGAACTTGAGCCCACAGTGGATATCTCTTGTGCCAGATACGAGTACACAGGTGAGCTTTGTTTTGAAATGTTGCAGGAGGGACTGTTGTATTTTTCGGCTCCGTTTATCAGATTCTTGATAACTGAATTCCCTTTTTTCCATAATGTAACGTTCTCTCTTCTTTCCAGATGTTCTTTTGTGTCATGATGATGAATTGGAGGGAAGGCGCGTTGCTTTCATTCTGTATCTCGTGCCACCGTGGCAGAGCAGCGACGGAGGAACCCTCGATCTCTACTCAACAGACAGTGAGTGCCCCGCTTTGTGTTTGTATTTCTTTTAGACAACAGAAGGCAACAGAGGACAAATATCCGTCTTTGTCCTCAGGTAATTTTCAACCGCAGAGTACAGTGAAGTCGCTTGTTCCCTCTTTAAACACGCTCGTCCTCTTTGAAGTTTCTCCAGTCTCCTTTCACCAGGTAAGAGTAACTTCTGCCTTTTTTTTATCACCACAGCACCAAAGAAGCATCTGTGATTGCAGATCCATAACGTGTGTTTCGTTTGTCCAGGTGTCAGAGGTTCTGACACAGGACAAGTGTCGTCTGTCTCTGAGCGGCTGGTTTCACGGGCCGTCTTTGGAGCGTCCACCCCGCCACATAGAGGCCCCCGTCCCACGGAGTCCACACCTACCGAGAGATGTGAGTATGGTCAAAGATGTGTACAGTTTGCCTGTATATGATTAGTTGTAAATGTAGCTGCGGGGCGCCAATTAGCTCACCTGGTAGAGTGGACGCCCCATGTGCAGAGGCCATGGGTTTGATTTCACCCTTGGCCCTTTGCTGCATGTCATCCCCTCTCTCTGCCCCTTTCACACTATCTGCCTGTGAAATAAAGGGAAAATCCCCACCAAAACAAGTTTAATTGTCTTTTCAGGGTTCTCACAGTTGTTAATTTTTGGAAAATTTATTAAGTTTAAAAAATGTTTTTCCAGGCCTGTAAAGGGTTTGGAGTTAACAGAATGGTTTGGATAAGTTTGGAATATACATTGTTTTGGCTATTATTTAAAATATGTTTATTAAAATACCAACACATGATTAACATTCTCCGAAATACATTCCTTGTATTACTCATTTAAAATCTAGTGTCGCTGAAATGGCAGACATGTTGGTGATCAACCGTAATTTATTAAGTTATCACACAGGCTCAGGCAACGTTGCAAAATATCTATTACACATGTCCATGAAATAAATTGTTTTTGTAACAAGAAACAGATGCATATAAAGTTGTCAAAATCATAATCTAAACACACGTAGAAATGCATTTAAATCCATATGATCTTTCTTTTTCCCAAAAAGGGGTGAGACCTTGACATTTTATGAAGTACCAATATGTGGCGATCTGTTTTTTTGGCGTATGCTGCGAATTCTTGTTTAATACATTTTTCAGTGTTTATGTGCTGTAATATTTGCCGTTACACACATGCACACACAAAACACAAAAATGTTCTTGCTCTTTTTATTTTTGCGTCTATTTTTTTATCCAATGGTTTGCTGTAGATTTGAATATCATTATTGATTTTCTTGTATTTATTCATATCATCATTTAAATGTATCTGAGGCTTTGGCAATATTGTTTTGCAAACATTCATGCCAGTAAAGCAAATTGAATTGAATTGAAGTTGAGTCCCTGACAGGAGCAAAGCTGCTGATCTTCTGGCTCCAACTTTTTTTTAACAAACAGATGCAACACTCAGCAAAAGAGTGAATACGTGTATTTCTCAAATTGTCAAACTAATTCTTTAACACAGCCTAATTTATGTTCCCGCTGAGGTGTTTGTTTTGTTTGTTTATTACAGGAAACGTTGCTGCTGGAGTGGGTCAATCCAGTGTACCTGGACATTTCCTACCAAGAGCAGATTCAGACGGAGTTCGAGGAGAGCTCTGAAATTCAGCTCAAAGATTTTCTTCAGGTAACTTTCTTTATCTGCCTTGCACATGTCCACTCGCTGCTGTCGGCTGATTATGTTTCTGTCCTCAGGAGGAGAAGTTCAGGGAGGTGAGTGAAGCACTGAGACTCACTCAGATTGAGTGGACGAAGAGAGGTCCGCCTAATAAGAGGTAGGACATGTTTCAGAGATCATTCGACTTGTTAGCATTTTTAAGAGTTCTGTGTCGAAGAGCATTTGCACATCAAGTCCGTATTTTTTGTTTGAAATTGTTGCACGTTTAAAAATAAATGACCTCATGTTGTGTCAGTCACATTAACACACTGACTCTGAAACTTTTGTCGGTCGGCCTTTTTTCGCGTCTGTCAAAAGCCTTAAGAGACTTTTTTGATGAAGAAACAGTGAAGAAAATGTGGTGTAATGCGAGACGCATACATCCACAGCAAGGGAGAGGAACGGAGAGCACAGTCTTATGTCAGAAATCCGATAGCAGACTTTAAACATTCACATTCAGGTGGATGATTATGATGATGAAGAGGGATGAAGACAGAGACACAGACACAGAGAGAGAGAGAAAGCGACAGCTGGGAGACAGAGAGGGAGGAGGATGCCAAATGCAAGATGCGGGGAGAAAGCGACGACAGCCATTCGTTTCATTCAGTCAACCTTTATTTAATCTTGAGATATCATTGAAAGCATGCCCTCATTTACAATGATGTCTAGAGTACAATCAATACATTTCAAAAACAAACAACGAAACACAAGAAACAACTGGAGAACTGGAAACTCCAGCTGACAGGAGCAAGGAAGCAAATGTGTCTCTACATTTGTCTCGTATTGCAAATTTTCACGACTAATAGACCTTATTAAAATAAAACTATTTGGACACTGTGTGCAAAGTTTCTGTGTGAACCTTTTTTCATCGAATGATGGATTAAACAAATGCATACGAAAAATATGGACTTAAGACTATTGTAAGCGACGTGGGTGTGTGTGAAGGAATAAATTGGTGTTTTAGTAACTCCAGTGCATGTGCAGTCAGCTCACGCCACCTTCAGTATCCCTTGCCCTCACTCATCTCTCTCCCCTTTCTTCTTCTCCCTCAACTTCAAGAACTGACGGCCATGCAAACAGCGCCAACTAGCTATTTTAACCTGTGCTTACACCGTACTATAAACATATCCCCCTCTCACTCTTACACTATGATTATAGCTGCTGTCTTTATGTGCATTTAGATGTTATGAAGTGGCCTCCCTGGAAACCTTCCCTGAGTGTGTGAGTGCATGTTGGGAGCTGCTTCGATCAGAAGCGTTCTTCCTGCTTCTCTCCAACTTCACCGGCCTTCGATTGCACTACCTGTGTCCTGCAGATGATGATGATGACGAGAATAAAGATGAAGAGAAAGAGGACAAACAGGCAGGAGAAGCCACAGGGTCTTCAACTGAATCACCATCAGCAAATACGAGCAGAGAGAAAGGTGTGTCTGTGTGTGTGTGTCTGTCAGTGGGTTTCCTTCAGTCTTTACTGCTCTGTGTGCTTATGTGTGTGTGTGTGTGTGTGTTTTTTTGTGTGTGTGTGTGTGTGTGTTCTGACCTTTATTTGTGCTTTAGAGCCAAGCACACCTGTGTGTTGTGGTGAACTGCGGCGATGGTCTCATGGCGGCTACACGCTGTTGCATGATGCAGAAGCAGCACGGGCAGAGTACGCTCTCGACCTTGTTTTGCCTTTTTGTGGTGCAGGTGAGAACGCGCACACACACACACACACACACACACACACACACACACACACACACACACACACAGAGTCAATCTTGTGACTGTTTCAAAACTTCCTTTCACAGACTGGCAGTCAGAGTTTGGGGGCTACACATGTTATGTTGCTAATGAGGAAGATGAGGAGGTGAGTGTTGGTTACAGTATAATTAGAGTAATTGTACATATGCAGGCAATATATTATCTTCATCATTGCTCTGTTTCCTCCACATCACAGCTCCTGACAGTGTACCCAGAGGATAATTCCCTCGCCCTTGTCTACAGAGACAAAGAAACTCTTAAATTCGTCAAACATGTAAACCACAAAAGCTCCTCTGGTTCTGCTAACAGATCATTTTATGACTTCTCTTTTGTGTACTATGAATAAATTAATATGTTTATATCTACTTTGTGTGTTTCTTGACATCTTTATTTCATCTTTCTAAAGGTGTTGTGCATGTTTGATATACCATGTACACATTTACAGACGCTGCCCTGCTCCTTGGTAGCGGGAAAATGGAACTTTTTTATTAATGAACCAGCACCAGTTAAGTTTAATTTAGTTACATTTTAATACATACTGTTAAGGCATTATATTATTAATATTTTGTTTTCATCATCTGTTAATCACTCATTCCATTATATTAAATAAAATGCTTATAAAAACCTATAGGACATAATAATAAAAAACAGAAAAAACTGCTGCTGTAACTGCTTTGCATGTTTGTTTGTTTTTTTTACAGCTGTTAACATGAATAACAACAGCAGTGTAAAAGACATACTCAGATGTTTTACTTAAGTATAAGTAGTAATTCTACAGTGTAAGTACTCGTCAGTACAAGTAAAGTAGTATAAGTAAGTTACAAGTAAAAGTCCTACATTCAAAAACAAAACAAAAGCATACTTAAAGGTTCAATGTGTAGGATTTCGGGGCATCTACTGGTGAGGTTGCAGAACTGAAATTTTTCTCCCATAAGCCAAGCATGAGGGAGAACTCCGGTGACCACAAAATAAAGCAGAAACAAATGGCCCAATTTAGAGCCAGTGTTTGATTTGTTCGTTCTGAGCCAATGTGGAACAACATAGTGGACTCGGTGAAAGAGGTTCCATATGTAGCTATATATACACCTCATTTTAAGATAACGAAACCACAATAATTCCTATTTTCAGGTGATTGTAAACAACCAAAAACATAGTAATGAATACCATATACAATTTCTACCAGTACAGGGCCCTAAATGCGACACCCTGGACCTTTAAATTAAAATACAGGAGTATTAGCATTAGAATATGACTAATATAGGAGATCTAGGACAAATATAGGAGACTAAAATCAGGCTACTCAGTATGCAGAATAGTCCCTTTCAGAATATATATATACAGTATATATTATTATTATTATGTTCATCATGTTGAAGCTACTAAACGTTGAGCTAATTTGTCATTATGTACACTGCTGGGTAGCAGTCAAATTTTAGCTTTGTCCATAATAATACATCATAATTACCATGTAGAGGGAATTTGTGATGCACCTGGTGATTGTAGTTATAGTTAAGTGTCCTCTGAAATATAGAATAAAGTGTACATGGAAATACTCAAAAAGTGCAAGTACCTATTTGTATTCAAGTACAGTATTTACGTGAGTATATGTTCTATGTTACTTCTCACCACTAGTTAAAATTGACAGCATAATGTTTGACAGTACCCCTGATTTAGTCAATTGTTGCCCTCAGCCACTCCCTTACTGTCCTATTTCACAGATTATTTTACCCCTCATCAGATTTATCCATTACATCGATTATTATATTTCAGTTTAAATGAATAAAAACATAGAAACGTTCACGCTATGTATATGTAACTGAGGTATTTTGCCCTACATATGAGTTCCTCCATTAAAAAAAATCACTTCCTTCCCGTCATGTTCTTTTCCCATGTTGATTTCCACCAATCAGAGCCGTCTTTGACTCCGTCTAAGCCAATGGGAGGGCAGGAAGTGATCAGTGGGTGTCATCCCGCAGGCGGAAGCGTCATCGAACAATATAACAAAGTTTTAAGGTAAGTTTTTACCGACTTTAACAAAGAGTTAATCAAAAGAACAATACGTTAGAAACTACGTCTACCTGGTCTCGTGTATGTTAGCTGTAAAGTTAACACTTCAGCAGTTTATTTGGTCGCACCGTGGACGAAGTTTTACTACTGTACGTGAAGTTTACGTTAGCAGCACGGTTTGTGTTCCCATGATAACCCACCGAACTCATTCATGTTTTCTTTTTAACACAACTGTTGTTAATGTTTCCGTTAGTTCGAGTCAATCTGTTTTGCTGCTGTAAAATCATTAATAAAAATTCACACCTGTGGCAAAATTCACACCTGTTCTTTTACGGAAAATTACGTGCACCTGTACGTCCGAGTCGCTTAGCAACCATACGTGACATTATAGAACGTTCTGTCTGTATTTTGCTATAAAATATTAGCTCAAGAAGTACAATAAGATACATTTTAGTACTAATTGGATTGCTCTGGGGCACTAAACACACTAATATGATGCTTTACAGTGCATGGTTAGTTTAACAAGAGCTACCAAAGGTTTGCATGTGGTTTATAAGGGGAAACAACACGTAAATTAGGAATTACAGTTTGTTATTTCTAGGGGTCGACCGATTTTGTTTTTTCAGGGCCAATACCAGTACTGATTATTAGTTGTTAATGAGACTGTTAACTGATATTTGGAGCCAATATGCATTTAAAATAAAAATGAAAACACAAAACTTTTTAGCAGATGTTCAAAACTAAGTCTTTCAACAGCATATACAGTTCCCTGCAGCTTTTGTTTTTTATAAAGTCAAGTAAAAATGTAAATGGAAAATGAAAAAAATGAAAATAGCTCCCTAAGGTGTCACAAAGTAAAAGTTCCTCCCATGCATGACACTTTCTTTTTAGTTATTTAATTTTGACGATCATTAAAAAAAAGGATACAGATAATCCACAATATGCCAAATATCGGCTCCAATAATCGGCCGGGCCCATAATCTGTAGATCCCTCATTAATTCCATAGTCTAAGACAGGGGGGTTTAAACTTTTTTTAATGGGGGCCAAAGTATATAATGTGAAAATACCTGGGGGCCTACTGCTTCTCGCATCAATTAACTAATTAAAAAAAATTACAACAGACAAGACAAATACAACAGTTTTATCTTTCAGTAGTTCCCACTAGATGCATGTCTACATGCTGAATAATAGTCCTGCCATTGTGAAATGAAGGGATAAAAGGCAAAGTGATCATGCTTAATTAACCAATATTGTGGTTAATCAAGCTAAAGTATATTGTGAAAATAAAGCTGAGGGCCATGATTGGCCCCGGACCGGAGTTTGGACATGTCTGGTCTAAGAAATTCAATCAAAGCCAGAAAACAGTTTAGGTGGCAACTAGCCACAGTAGCAATGTTTAATTGACTGGTCTCTTGCTGCAATCAAATATAACATCTATCATAGTAATACACACAGTTTGATGACCTCTGTAACCCCCAGAACAGCTTTTTCTAACTTTCACTTGATTCCCATGTTTATGACTTGCAAGTGTTTACATTACAGAAAAACTCAAAACCTTCATCTGATTAAGGAGTTGGTTTTGTGATGGTTACAAATACTGTGCTTTAACTGGGGCTGCATGATGTGCAGAATAATCATATTGCTATTATTTTGACAGATGTTGATTCAGAGTCGTGATTTTTGTGGGAATGGTAATGTTTGCATTTAATTTTCACTGAGAAAAAAAATGATGATGATGTGATTTTTCTGGGGTCTACCAAGCAGGTATGTTGTGACACATTTTACCTTTCTAAAAAAATTTGCAGCTCCTGCGATTTGCATATGCACCTTGCCATTTTGTGATTTCGAAAATATAGACAAATATTAATTTTGCAGCCCTAGCACTGACAATTTATTAAGTATGAGTTTAATTACTTTAAATTATGTTTGAGATATATACAGTATGTGTTTGTGTTGGTATGCAAAGCCTCTACACAAATTTAATTTTAGTACACATGCAACATAAGAAGTGCGTTACTTAGGAAATGACACATTTTATGTGTTTTGGATAAAAACCTGGATTTTCGGAGGTTTACCGCAAACAGAGGAAGTGCAACTTCATGTTGACCTTTTTGGTTTCACATGTGTTTTCTAAATTGCATAGATACAATAAAATTATAGGGTTAGGTAAAGTAAACAATTCATTTGAGCTGAAAATCTTTATAAGTCCATATCTGTTGCTTAGTTGATTAATTGACTATTCAACTGAACCATTGATAATAAAAATTGAACTCATTTATTAGTGAAAAATGCCAAAGATTTGCTAGTGTTTGTCACTTTTAAAAATGTAATGACCTCTTGCTTTTCTCTGTTTTGCAACAACCAAATAAGCAATTTGAACCTTGATATCAGAGATACTGTGATGGGCATTTTCCACGTGACTAAATGATTCGTTAAGAGATAATCAACAGATCTACGAGTCCGTTAAAATTACATCTGGAGCTATAAAACTCTTAAAACTACCACACAAAACAGACAGAAACAACCATCATCTCATTTTGTCACAAAAAGGAAAAATTACTAATCTGTGGAAGCGCATCTTTGTGTGAATCAAATTTTTATCTCACGTAAATGTCAGATGAGCTGTCCAGGGAATACTAGAGGTTGCCTTTTGGCAGCAGAAGCTAAATGATATATTTTAAGCTCCTGATGATCACTTAATCCTCATACAGCTGTTGAACAAATCTCACAGTATACTTCCACAGAACCGGTAGATGGGATAGCATATAATTACATACTGGCTAAGTTGTGGAGATTCCTGTAGACCCCAAGCATACTGTGTATTAGTGAAATATGAGGACATGCATATAATCCAGCTCAGAGGATGCTCTTTCCATGCAGAGCGCTGCGCATCCTGCGCATGGAGACAACACCAAGAGTGAGCTAACAGTCCTCGATGGTCCGTTCAGAGTACAGGAGTTAGGGGCTGGACTGGGGGAGGGGAGGACTGAGATTAAACATGTTTTTATGTAATGAGGGTTTCAGAAGGAGGCTGGGGTAAAAACGGGTAAAGTGGAGTGAGGCTGCAGCAACCAGGGACCACTATGACAGAAGTGGGTTTAACTCCAGGAGGAAACATATTTCTGCCTGTCACAGGCAGAGAGAGGTTTAGAGAGGTTATATGATTTATTTTCCTCTTTGCTTTGACTGGACATTGTATCATCTGCCTCAAAGGAAAAGGAAAGTTTTATCGAACATTTCATCACGTTTCAAGTTCAGAATCGGATTGACAGTCCAACGCAGTGATGCTGTGCCTGATACAGTACCAACAATTTTTGTAACCACATGTGTTTTTTTTCATCTTTAAGTCTGTAACATGTCAGAAAACAGTGATAAATGCCCAACACAATATAACAGAGCCAAAGGTGATGAAAGAGATTACCAAATATATTCTGTTTACAGTAACCGAAAACAAAAAAAAAATCCCCAAAGCAAAAAAGACAAACCACTGGATGTTTGGCAACTTTTCTTAAAAATGACTTAGCAATTGCACTCCAACATACTGTGTGCTCCATAAAAACTCTCTACTTTATCTGATTTCTTCAGAACTCCACTGAAAGATCAACTACAGTTAAAGGCCATAGTAAAACTGCTTGTTTTTTTTGTTTTTTTTTTATACTGAAAACACTAAAACAACAGTAAAATATTGAATTTAATCAATGAATATTTTGAATTGCTATGCCCCTAATCCTTTTGTGGTGTTGACCTTTGTGGGTTTTAGTATTATTCAGGTCTCATTTTATCATCATATGAAAAGGGTGTAGTATTATGTAATAATAGCCCTTCTCAAAAATCCTTAAAGGTGTACTGTGCGGGAATTTTCTGTTACTGTTTTGAAACAGTATTGCCAGGGAAGGTGAAAGAAATACTATGCAGCAGATTTAACAGATATACTAGGGCTATCCCTTGAAAGTCAGTGATTCGGATCATCAGTTTGAGACCCCTCAGTTTCAGAATTTTTTGGGGGAAGTCAGCCGATCAGTGGGAATGTCTGCAGCGGGTCCAGAAAGCTGCGGACCCTGAGCCGGGTTAATTTTGAGGGAGGCGTATATTGCAATTCTACAATTCTACAATTCTACAATTTCATTTAGCAGACACTTTTATCCAAAGCGACGTACAACACAAGCAAGAATTATCACTACTTACGATGACAGTCAACATACAACATCACACAACTTTGTCAGTGCTAGATAATCATTAGGTGCTGGGTTTTGGACCTTCTGACTTAATTTACCCCAAAGGGCAAAGCGGAGAAGAGTCAGGTTAAGTGCCTAGGTGTTCTCGGAACAAATGAGTTTTCAATTGTCTCTTAGAAATGGACTCTTGTAGAAAGGGACTCAGCAGAACGCACAGAGTTTGGAAGTTTGTTCCACCATTTGGGAAAAACAGAAGAGAAGAGTCTGGCTAGAGATTTAGAGCCGTGCTGGGCTGGAAGCACCAGGCGTCTTTCGCATGCAGAGCGTAGTGGGCGAGAAGGAGAGTAGACCTGGATCAGGGATTCCAGGTAGGCTGGAGCAGTTCTTGTGATTGTTTTGTAAGCCAAGAGAAGTGCTTTGAATTTGATTCTGGCTGCCACTGGAAGCCAGTGAAGAGAAATTAGCAGCGGGGTGACATGTGCTCTTTTGGGCTGGTTGAAGACCAGACGTGCTGCTGCGTTCTGGATCATCTGAAGAGGTTTGAATGAGCATGCAGGGAGGCCTGCCAGAAGAGAGTTGCAGTAGTCAATGCGTGAGATCACAAGAGCCTGAACAAGAAGCTGTATGGCCTGTTGGGTCAGGAAGGGTCTGATCTTCCTGATGTTGTAGAGGGCATAGCGGCAAGACTGAGAAACTGAGGCCACATGAACCTTAAAGGTCAGCTGGTCATCAATCATGACACCCAGGTTTCTGGCTGAGTTTGTGGGCACAAGTAGGCTCGAGTCAAGTTGGACACTGATCCGAGGCTGAACAGATGGACAAGCTGGAAAGACCATGAGTTCGGTCTGAGACAGATTTAGCTGAAGGTGGCGTTCCTTCATCCATGTGGAGATATCAGCCAGACACGCTGATATCCGAGCTGAGACCGTTCTGTCATCAGGTGGAAAGGAGAGGAAGAGCTGAGTGTCATCAGCATAGCAGTGGTAGGAGAAACCGTGGGAGCGGATCACTGCACCGAGTGAGGTGGTGTACAGAGAGAAGAGTAGGGGACCAAGCACCGACCCCTGAGGAACCCCTGTCGATAGGCCATGTGACCTAGACACCTCTCCTCGCCATGACCCTCTGAAGGATCTGCCTGTAAGGTAGGACTTGAACCACCATAGGACAGAACCTGAGATGCCGAGCTCAGAGAGTGTGGAGAGGAGGATTTGATGGTTCACCGTGTCAAAGGCAGCAGACAGGTCCAGCAGCAGTAGGACAGAGGATTGAACAGCCGCTCGAGCCAGTCTCAGTGACTCAGTGACTGACAGGAGTGCAGTCTCAGTGGAGTGGTCACACCTGAAGCCAGACTGAAAGGAGTCAAGTAGGTTGTTGTTCCACAAGTGTTCAGAGACCTGGTTAAATACTGCGCGCTCCAGTATTTTCGACAGAAAAGGGAGGAGTGAGGCTGGCCTGTAGTTTTCAACCTGGGCGGGGTTGAGGTTAGGCGTTTTGAGCAGTGGGGTGACATGGGCTTGCTTAAAAGTAACAGGAAAAGTGCCCGTTTTTAGGGAGGAATTGACAATGTGTGTGACTGCAGGTTTGATAGTGGGCAGGATGGTCTGCAGGATGCGGGTGGGTATTGGATCGAGAGGACATGTTGTAGGTTTTGAGCTCAGAAGAAGTCTGGAGACCTCATCCTCGGTCAGAGGAGTGAAAGAGCAGAGTGAAGCAGCAGTAGTGGATTTGAGCTGACTGGGCCGGTCAGGCTCAGAGAACTGGTTGCTGATTGCAGCCACCTTTTCAGTGAAAAAGGAGGCAAACATGTCTGGAGTCAGTGTGGCGGAAGACTAAACAGCTGAAGAAGAAAGCAAGGAGTTAAACACCATAAACAGTTTTCTGGAGTCGGTAGCAGCACAGATCTTGTTCTGATAGAAGGCTTTCTTAGCGGACTGCAAGGAAGAGGTAAAGGAAGCAAGTTTCTGTTTGTATGAGGACAAATCAGTGGGTTCTTGGGATTTACGCCACTTTCTTTCTGCTGCCCTGAGTCCAGTTCTTTGTTCATTGCATATTGCAGTATATTACCTCGTCAATCGAATGTTTGAATGCAAACTTTCCTAGAGGGGATACTTTGAACCAGTTTGAAGTTAAGGGCACCTTCTCTTCTTCAGATTTACACAACGCTTCATACACAAATGTTGTGAATAACTGTGGACACATGACTTAAAATCAGTCAGTGTTTTTCTGTATGATGTTTTAAGAGGACGGCACCCAAAGCAAAGCGGAGACAGTGATTCTTTCTTGCAGGATATCTTAGAACAACGCAACACACAGATGCTTCTTTGGCTTTAACTTATCTTTAGATTGTGTTGTGTTTGTCAGAGGAACCTTTGATGTTGTCTCCTGACCATTGAAACAGTGTCCTTTGTGTCTCAACTTGTGTTCAAAGGATGGCAAACAAGATTTTGGATGGTGGGCCGTGGACAGGGTGTGCCGTCATGTTCCTGCAGTCGCTGTGTCCTGGTGTGAACCTGCTCTCTCTCTTCAAAGACAGAGAACAGGGAAAATTCATCGTTTTCAAAGTCATCAAGCTGACACTTACAGGTGAGTTAGGCTCTATTAGGCTTTTCCTAGTGTACTTACTAACATAAAAGACACACTTGTTACAACTCAATGTTCTCTTCATTGTCACATTTATTAATGGGTATTCATCTGTGGTCAGATTCTGCAGGAGGTCTGGGTGGTTATCAGATCCTTAAAGTCCATGATGCTGATCCCTTCCTCGGGGTGGAGGTGAAGTTCGAGAACGTGGCAGCGTGTCAGCAGTTCCTGGAGAGCTACAGCTCTGGAGCGGTGCGTCAGTCCCTCTCTCAGCACGCCTGCAGGCTTCTCGCTCTTCCCCAAGAAATCACAGTGGAGACTCAACTCAAGGCCAGCGCGCACATCCTGGATCTCTATCTGGATAAGCTGGAGCTTTGCCTGCAGCACATCCACCTGTCACAGGTACACTGGGAGTTTCTGTTTGTCTGTTCTTTGGTGATTTGAAATGGAGACAGGTGAATCAGGCTAAATTATCATTTCATTTCACGTCATTATTTTACATTGTGTTCATGTCAGACTGATTGCTCGGTGGGATTTTGTTTTGTTTTGGCCTAGTCAATCACGAGTGAGTGATAAATCCCACCTGCCTCATTTTGAAGTAACAGGGAACCTGCGGTTTTGTTATTTTTGCACAATTTAACATTTTCCCTCAATAGCCTTCACAAGTTTGGGAACCATAGGCCGAATAGTACAGCTCAGTGTAGTAGTCAAGACAGACTAAACCCAGACCAAGACCAGAGTGTTTTGAGACTGAAATCAACTAAACATTCAACAGATTTTTTACACAGGCAGTTTACAAGATTTGAAATAAAATTCAAAAACAGTCTTTTTGTCTGAGACAAAGACAAGATCGAGTTACATTGCGGTTGAGTTTGAGACAATGAATTTAAACAAATCCAGAAAAATCTTGAATAACAACATCAAAAAGAGAATATTTGGAAAATCACATCGTGTTCTCTTTGTGAAGTTTAATTGACATCTGGTGCCACATGTGGATGTATTATTTCATGTTGGTATAAAATGTTTAAAATTGTTTTCTTGTGTACTAACTGCAACATGTAGTAGTAGCATATAGTACATATTGTATAGTCAGCTTGACTCTGATGTTTTGACAGACCAGATGAATAAAGCTCAGGTAAGAAACAATAGAGGAGGAAAGAGCAGCGAAACATACAAAGACTAGAGTCTCATAGGTGGCACTTAAACATAAAAAGTAACCTCAATGTTCTCATTCATTTTATTCAATTCAAGTGATCTTTATTTTTTGCGTCAGCCGGAGCGCCTGCGCGATGAAGAGATTGATGATCTGGAGCAGCAGCTGCAGAATCAGGCCCTCGGCCCCGCACCGCAATTGACCCCCATCCCACAGGAAGAGTCCCCCGTCCCCAGCAACTGCTTTAAGTTTCAGAATAAAGTCTTTGGTGAGTTGAGACAACTATTTCTACTATTTCTTCTTTTACAGACTTTGTGTCAAACTTTTGGCCCACAGAGGTCACAGCAGAGATTTAAAAAGCATTTATATCCGATAAAAACTTTTATCTCCATTTTTATGCGCTTTGTGCCTTTTATTATTAGATTAACCAGAAGCACAGTCAGTTACACATGAAGAAACACATTCAATGAGCATACAGTTGTTTGTGTGTTTGTGCACACTACATTACTTATACCATAAGTTTTTAAAATTTATTTCTTATCTTCCGAGCAACGCGTTAAAGTGAACTGAAAAAAGAAGCTTGCTCGTAATATATAATCCGTGAGAGCGAGCATCAGCCGGTATTTATTTATTGAGATGATTGTGTCATTGCTGCGTGGTCGTGCAGTCTGAAGGTTGTTTTCTTTTGAAACCTCTTTAATGTCAGTTAGTTTATGTCCTCATTGGAAACCTCGACGTTTGGGATTTACTAGTCTGCCATCAAATAGTTTTTAATGAAGCCGACAACGTGCTGTCTTTTTCATAACATAAAACTTGGCCAATTGATTGTCTTGTGTTTGATTTTCTGACAGCATATAAATTCAGTGTTGTTTGTCAGCTGACTCTCTAATCCAACCTTTTACAAATTGATGGTCAGTGTATATGAAGAGATTAATGCCAGCAAATAGTATGTTTAGATTGCTTTCATTTGAATAGGGCTGTACCAAATGGTTTTATTTATTTATTTTTTTTACATCTGAAGCTTCTATGGTTTATGAATGAAGCTTTGAACGCGATCGTTTCATTTTATGACATCATCCCCCTAAAACAAAAAAAAGTCCTTGAACAAAATTCTCAATTTGAATTAAGTGATTTATCGGATTAAATAAGGGATTTGCTTTTATTAAATCAACTTTCTTTAGTGAATAAATGTAACTTATGATGCTGACCGCCCCGTTAATACAGGTGCATGCAGGTGTGTGCGGGAAACAGGTAAGCAATTTTTTTGACGGCAGTGAAAATGTTGTTTTTGAGAGGTTATACACCTATAAATACGGATTGAAGCAGATGATGATTGATTACTTTTGACTTAACTCTTAACTTTTCTTAAATAAATGTTGATTTTTGGACTTTACAACGCTCAAAAAGTGTTTGGATCACATGAGTCGGAAAGCCACCACTGGAATCTAATGCTACAAAATATTATAACAGTAGTGCTGCCTAAACTTTATTTGCAACTGTGTAGAAAGCAGCATTTGAATGTTGTTTAAAATTTGAGTGTCAACATTATGAATGAACTTTCAAAGCTTCAAACTATTCATTTCAATGCTAGATTAGAATCTGTTGACCTCAGTTTGAACTGTAGATTAGCATTAACTGCACTACAGTGCCTTGAAAGTTAATTTGATTTTCTAATTCAGTTAATTAAAGATCTGAATTCAGTTCATGTAAATGTAGATTCAGCTTCCTCATCAGGGACTTTTGTTCCCTCAGTGCCTCCTCCAGCCTCAGCTGACCTGGTTTCAAGCTGACTCTAAAAGATGAAAACTGATTTCATAGTGGGTAAACCACATTAATAATTCAAAAACTGTAACAAATTGATGTCTGTTAATTCATGACAACTTCACATTTATACATTTCCAGATTTCTTGTGTAAACTCTGTACAGTCTCATGCAGCCGCTGGTTTATGAAAGCTATGACTAAAATATGATGGCCTTTTCTTTGAGCATCAGACTATGAAACTTGTGGTAAACTCCCTCTGTGTTGAGGGTAAAATCGGTAATCTCGTCCACTTCAGAGGGACAAAAACAAAACAGAGCTGCTCACATTAAATTTTTAAAGTTCGACATTCAGAGCAATAATAAAAAGCATCAAGCAACAATTTGCTTTGTAAAGTGGCGTGATGATGTCCTGAACAGAGAATGAAATCACTCCCTCTGTGTGTATATGTGTGTGTGTGTGTGTGTGTGTGTGTGTGTGTGTGTGTGTGTGTGTATTGTAATCTGAGCTTCTCTGGTTTGTTGCGGTCAGGCTGTGGTTGCATGTTCATGCTCCACTGGCAAACTAATAGCTGCTTCTCTGCAATACATTCATACGTTTTTTTCCCGCTGAGAACACTGTCCTGACCCATGGTGACGGTATGGTGTTGTCACAGAAGTGTAACACCACCCTGTGCCGTCCCACCCGCCTCCACGTTGACACCATTTTGTTGTCGTTAGCACTGTTTGTGCAGCTCATGGCTAGTCTCCTTAGACAGGTCCGTGTTTAGAGCCGTGTGCGGGCGACTCGGCTCAGACTCTGATCCGCTTTGAATGTCACTTGGTACATTACAGTTCCAAGGGGGAAACGCTCAGCCATGGTGCGGACTGATTATTTTGCTCATTATATGTCTTGTAGCATATAAAAAAAATTATTCGTGGAAATGTTTACTGTCCACACATACATATGCTTATAAACAATAGTTTATGTAATCACAGCTAAGTACAGTTTGCATCAATATCTTTTCCTTCATCCTTTACCCTTTGGCCTGTCAGAGGACCGAGTGCTGACGGCGGCAGATGTTCAGAGCTTTTCGTCTGGAGTGGGCCGTCATTGGAGGCACGTAGGGAGGACCCTGGGGAAGAGCTGCCGGGCTCTGAAGGGTCTGACTATAGACAACCTGGCCTACGAGTACGAGAGAGAAGGGCTGTATGAGCAAGCCTATCAGATGCTCAACCGCTTTATCCAGGCGGAGGGGAGAGGGGCGAAGCTGAGCCGGCTGGTCAGAGCGCTGGAGGACTGCAAACTCACCAGCCTGGCTGAAAATATTCTGGACATACAGCCACGAGAGTAACTCAGTGTGCTTTTGTTCTGCGTGTACGAGTCGTGAAAACTGAGGGGTGACAGGTCCTCTGTGCATGAGGAGCGGTGCACTTTGTCCTGCCTGCTGTTAATATCCAGTATGTTTGTTCTTGATTGAGTGTCATTCAAAATCATTCCTCTCTCCCTCTCTCTCTCTCTCTGTGTGTGTGTGTGTGTGTGTGTGTGTGTGTGTGTGTGTGTGTGGGGGTGTGTGTGTGGGTGGGTGGGTGTGGGTGTGGGTGTGTGCGTGCACTTGTGTTTCAGACAGTTTGTGTGAACACATTCTAACATCTGTGAGAATTGATTTTTGATTTGCTTTTCAGTTATTATTGTTTTCATTTAGGGACTGTTCATTATTTATGAGAGGGGAGGGGAGTGGTGCTAAACAAGGGAAGCATTTTTTTAAGCACTGGGGAGGGAGTTATGTGTTTTGATTTGACTAAGGGGAGGGACGTTAAAGGTAAAGCAATTATTATATCTATTTGTATAGCACTTTTCATACAACAGGGCAACTCAATGTGCTTTGCAGAGAAATAAAAATGCAAAACATATTAAAGAATAGAGACTGACAACAAACAGGTAAGGAGAAAAAGATATAAAAGACAAAATTATTTACTAAATGATCTACAATTTTTAAAAAAAAATCTCCATTAAAAATAGCAAAAGTGTAGACAAGAGGTGCAAAGATGAAAAGATTATTAACAATAATTTAGAATCAGGTTTAAAAACAACTTTGCAGTCATTACTAGGTGGAGTTTGCAGGGTAAAAAAAAGACAATTTTAGCTTTGACTTTAAAGTGGTCAGAGTTGGTGCTTTTTCTAACATAATTTCAACTTTAAATGGTTGTATTTTGTATTTATTTTATATATTCTCAGAACCTCAAAACCCTGCGAGTGGGTTTTCAATGCATGTTTTCTTTTTCTTTAAAAAAAAATCCAAAATCCCACCTTTTATCATAGTCAGAAACTGTGAATTATGGTTATTTATAGTGGAGGGAGGGTCATGCATTTTCCCCGGTCACTCAGGAAGGCTTGAGGAAAAATAGTAGTAGCTCCGATGAGGGTCATGATACCTGAAGTCCCATCCCAGCCTCCCCCATACCCCGATAAATAACGTGCAGTCCCTTAGATGAAATGACCTGTCATCACTGTTTTAAAAAAAAATACTGTCTTGAGTTGGATGCACTGTTTAAACTTTTTTTTTAATTTCTGCTTTATAAGTCATTTTACAGATGAATCCCCCACAACTGAGGGTTATTGATTTTTTTTTTCTACAAAATGGGTGCATACAAATTAAATGGTTGTCAAAAAAATGTCTTCATGTTTGTGTTTGATGCATTAGTGTAATTAAAACTGAAAACATAATTTTGTCAAAATTCCCTCAGGTATAATTTAGTGTTAATCCTCCCTCCCTCCCGACCATCACTCTCTGTCACTCATACACACACGTGCACAGGCTCATATGATTAAACTGTGCTGATAACCGATGTTGTCGTTGAGTGTGAGTGTGTGTGCATTTGTCACGTTGTGGGAGCTTCAGGGCAGAGAGGTGGAGGTTGCAGCTGAGGTGTGTGTGTGTGTGTGTGTGTGTGTGTGTTGGAGGTTTTATGTCTGCTCGGCTGTCAAAGAGGAAATTCACTGATGGATGGAGTCTCTTCAGGTTGAGCTTTTCTGCTGGTCTCCATTCAAGGTCCACTGTAAAAGCCCAACCCCCCTTTTTACTCCACTTGTCCATCCATCCAGATGTGATGTGTGGATTAGAAGCTTTTATCACACACAAACACTTATTATGGCTATATGGTTCGTCCACAACCCCCAGTATGGACATACACAGTTTTATAAGTTACGATAAATGCATTCATCTCTCTCTTCACGTCTGCTGCAACCTGGAAGCTGAGATTATGTCCTCAGTAATATTTCTGGGAAATTCGGGGTGTTTATGAGATAATAGAGGAGTTTATTCTAAACAAATATTGCACATGTGATTTTTTTAAGGCGGATTCTAAGACTATTTCAGACTAAATATCTTGAAATAGAATTGAATAATGTATTCATATCTAGCAGTGTAGAAAGCTAGCTTCGAAACAAGAATCAAGCCATAATCAAGGGCGATAAACTTAAATTGATTTTTAAAAAAATCTTTTTTTCCCCTTTTTTATTTGTTTGGTGGCTAATCTGTTTTTTTTTTTTTTGTTTTTTTTTGGTGTGTTTGGTTTTGCCTTTCAGATTTGGCGTGATCTCTGAGTATATTTATTTCACAAGTACAATAACTCAAAATACTGTACTTTCAAAAAATGAGGTACCTGAGTATTTCCATTTTCTGCTATTTTGTATTTCTGCTGCAAAAAATATTGCAAATTATACTCATTTACTTTTATTTGACATGTACCAGTTACTTTGCAGATTGTCAGGTTTTAGATGCACATTTGCATTGTGTTTGGTTTTATTTTTGATACTTAGCCTTCAAGCAGACCTACATTTTGCTGATATTTGTACTTCTTTTAAAATACTTTGCAGCTGTTTTTTTTTTGTTTGTTTGTTTTTTTTGTTTGTTTTTTTGGATGTTTGTACCAATAACAGAATTTAACTGCATCTGTAAATAACTGTTACTTTGCAGATCAAGTTATTATATACAAAACCTAAACAAAACATTGCTATAGGTTGCTATATACTATAGCTATCAGAATATGGCATAAAAAATACTTTTAATAGCCTACTTTAGAACATTTAACTGCCAGTAATTGAAACTGTTTTAATGCAGAACCTTTTACTTATTGTGGTGTATTTGTAGGACAATTACTGCTTTTACTTAAGGACGGGTTCTGGATACTTCCTTCACTGCTTTTTACTTACTGTAAAGCTTCTCTTCCAGAATTGATTATGTGTATCTTATGTGTTGTAGTTTTTTTTAAAAATACTTAGCCATACATTTCTGCAATAATACTTTTGCACTGTTATCTAAAACAATTTTGAAAGCAGGATTTTTTAAAAATGTATTTATTCATGTATTTTTTTGTAATGGGATGTTTATACCAGTATTGGAATTCAACATCATCTTCAAGTCATTTAGTGCTTTGCAGATCAAGTCATTATATGGGCTAAAAAAAACCTATGATGAGCTTATGAAATACAAAGCATTGCTAGTTTAATATAGGCTATCAAACATATTGTCTAAATTTGTTTTACTTTTGATAGCCTACCTTAAGTACATTTAATAATAATAATAATAGCTTGGATTTATATAGCACCTTTCATAGGACCCAAGGACGCTTTACATCTAATTGCTAATACCTAAAATAACGTTTTGCAAATAATAATGTAGTAACTACTTTTATGTAGGCTAAATGACTTTGAATGCACAATTTTTATTGGATGTTTATAACAATAATGGAATTTGACTGCATCTATGTAGCCTAGTTGTTGTAGATCGAGTAATTATATGCAAATGAACAGGATGTTTTTAATTTACTGCAAAGCTTCCACAATTAATTAGCCCACTTTAATTGTATGTAGATTATTTTTAAGGGAAAAACACAGTTTACATTGTACTCCTTGAACACATCCATGCATGTGTGTGTTTCAGCCTGGTTATGTCGTCAAACGTCAGTGAAATCCTTGTGGAATTGTAGAAAATCAGTGTTTGGGCGTTTTAATTTCAACAACAGCACATTTCCCACTAATACCAGGAGACAAGAGGGCAACAGTTGCCATTTAAACGGCTCTTTCATTTGAATAATCTTTCATAGGACGTGATTAAAGCTCGGCTGCTCTGACGTAAGCGAGATTGTCGGCGTTAGGTGAGTCTCGGTCTCGCGCTGCCTCCCTCCTCTTCCTCTCGCGCCCCTCCTGCTCGAGCTTCGTGAAAAGATACGATGAAATCGCTCGCGCTCGCTGTCATCATCGTCAGCGCCGCCCTGTAGAGAGAGAGAGCTCGAGGCCCCCTCCTCCCCTCCCCACCTAACAACAACCCCAACCCCGCAGGCTCGAGCACAACGACCCCACCCCCCAACCCCCTCTGAGAGGAGACGGAGCGAGAGAGGCGCATACGGAGTCACGGAGAAAAGACGGTTTCGGCATCCCGGCTCTGTTTTGCCCTCAATCCGGGCCTAATGCTGTAGCAGACCGCGCGGGAGGAGAGCTCGAGCGAGAGACAACGCAGTGATTGAGAGTCGGTGAGGGACAGGGCGGACCGGAGAGACGACGGGATTGTTCATTCGCCTGGAAACATGGGATGTACACTGAGCGCCGAGGAGCGCGCCGCTCTGGACCGGAGCAAGGCCATCGAGAAAAACCTGAAGGAGGACGGGATGGTCGCCGCCAAGGACGTCAAGCTGCTCCTGCTCGGTAAGAGGCGCGCCTCTCCGGCCGCGGGGCTGCTGCGGCTCGGCTCGGTGTGGTGGTGGTGGTGGGGCTGCATGGGGCGGAGGTGCTCTCCGTGGTACTGATTTCGCTGCTCACTCTGCTCCTCCTCTTTACAGGCGGCGGAGAGTCCGGTAAAAGCACCATCGTCAAACAGATGAAGTAAGTGTGCATTTATTTTTTTATTATTATTATTTTAACCCCCTCAGACTCAGCGGGAGTAAAAGGCCCGAGATTGCGCCTCCCATATCTGTGCTAAGACAGGTTGAGCCGCCATGTTTCGAGAGGCCGTAGCCCCGGAGGAGTGCCGGTGACTCGAGCACCTCCTGCAGACCGACAGTGAGGCCGCACCGGTGCCTCCCAGGGTGCTGTTCACTGCCTGGGTGCTGAAATGTAGTTAACGAGGGTTTTACTTGACTACAGGGAGTGTGCGACTGGGGGGTATGTGGGTGTTGTTCCTCTGTGTGTGTGTGCGCGCGCGCGTGCGTGCGTGCATGCATGTGTGTGTTGAATTACATCGAGGTCACTACAGCTCCATTAGTGAATACCTCTGCTTTTAATCTTAATGGCTTTAAGTGCCCGATATCGCCGGGAGTACTTTGCCTATAAAGCGGATTTACGCAGAAATATGGCTTCTAAAACCGCATCTAAACCTTCCCCCTGTCTAAGCTAAATCACTCTTTGATGTTTTAAATCACTGTTGTTTTCTCTAAACCTCTTAGTTAAGTTTCTACATGTTTCAGTGCAAAACGGACTCGGTCCATTGTGGCTCTGTCTTGTGAAGCATCTCTCCGTCCTGCTCAGCGCATCCCGGCCTGCAGTGCACTGACTGCGCCCTCCCTCCCTCCTTACTCCCCTGCATGCCCTGCTTTCTCCTCTTTCCTTCACCTCATTACCCTCCCTGTGCTTTCTGCTTGCCCATAACTCAATGCTCTGCCCAGAACACAAAACACAGCCCAAACTGTGTTCACAAATACTTTGAAGGGGTCTTTTTAGCCTAAGCATGCAGCAAATGGATGTGTTTTACTCCACAGTGGTTTGGGTCACTAAGTTTAGGTGTTGGAGGTTAAGTGCAGCATGCTCTGTTGTGCAGGTTAGTTTAACGGTTGATGGTTTCATATTGTGTGATCCAGGCCTGACTCTGGTAGTTTTATGACTGTAATGAGAGTGAAACTACACCCTGATGTAGTTTCACTCTCTTGCAGTGTGTGTGTGTGTGTGTGTGAGAGAGAGAGAGAGAGAGGGCAAGAGAACCTGCAAGAAAAAATGGAGCTTAAAAAAACTTAAAATTCGCAGAAAATGTAATTAATAATCCATTGCTGCAAAAAATTACACAATGAACTAGACTTGGTGTTTTGATTATGAATAAAACAAGAAACAGCTTCACTGAGAGTGATGTAGAGCTGCAGAAATGTCAGCGTCTATTTTTACTTTTTTTCAGACACTGACTGATCAGCTAAGTTCTCATCAGTCTTGCACAATGTAGCCTATATAGAGCTAAACTGATTAGTCCATGAAATTAAAAATTAATCAGCAACTGTTTTGATGACCCCTTTGTCATTTAAGTCATTTTATAGTAAAAATGTACTGCTCCTGACTTTATTAAATGTGAATATTTACTGGTTTTCTTTCTACCCTATGATATTAAGTTGAATATGACTTTTGGACTGTTGGTTGGACAAAATGCCAGATTTGAAGATATCACCTTGAGACTACTTTTCTATATTCTTTATAGAATTGATTGAGAAAATAGTCATCAGATTTATTAATAAGGATTGCTAATTGCAGCTTCAAACTTCAGCAGCTTCTCTTGAACTCCTTCGTGATTGATGTTTCATGAGGAAAATAAAGAAGGGATGAAGTTTTTTTTCCTAATTTTATCCCATTGGTGCTTGTTATGAAAAATGTTTTATAGCAGAAGTCCACCACCTATGGCAGTCTCCTCTGCTAACATCATAAAAATGAACAGTTTTATGAATTAAAACATTAACCGTAATGAGAAAGGAGCAGAGTTATGTGCAGGTTCACACAGCAAAGGCCATTAAATAATGTAGGGCTGGAACTAATGATTATTTTTTATTAAAATAATGTGCAGATTAATCGCTTTGTCTATGAAATATCAGCAAGATGCACATTTTAGTTTTCTATAGCCCAGATCAGTGTCTTCAGAAGTCTTATTTTGTTTGACCAACAGATAAACTACAGACTTAATTCTTTCTGTTTTCTTTGTTGTTTATTGCCTCAATTTGAGGAAAGGTCCACTGTACATGCCTGTGGCTCCTTGACCTCTCCTGACACATTTCTTATTTGTTTTAGTATCAGGATTAAATGCAGTTTTATGCGTAAGAAAGTAGAAGAAAAAAACCCTTAAGGTATTCACTGTACTATAAAACAAATAATCAAATCTTGACATAGAAGGCGGACCCAGCAAATGTTTGGGATTTTTGCCAAACAGAAGTGACTAAAGCAATTGATGAAAATAGCTGCAAATAAATCTTTCTGTCAAACGAATCCATTAATTAACAAATCAGGTGAGTTCCAAAATAATTGTCATCATTTTTAAGAATTTATATGCATAGGGATCTTAGGGGAAACCCCTAAAAGAGATGTTGATTTTTCTGTTTTTTTGTGTTTGGTGTGTGCCAAACACTTGCAGGCCTCACAGGCCAAAGACAGAAGTTTAACTGTGTCAGGAAGTTCTGAGTGATATATGTCATAGACCCAGTGTACATGAGGACAGAGGGAGGGTGTGCTGATAGATAATTTAATGTTGACCAGATTATCAGGAGTTTAACTGTGTCGCACTCAATGTGAGAGCACAGTTCTGCGTGGTGTGATTGATTAGTGCTCTGACTGATTCCACTTCATTGCCCATCATAAATTATAAATGGCTTAAATATCGCATTACTGTCCAATTACAGATCACAGACTGACAGTGTGATCAATTCCCATCCCATTATACACTGACACACTTAAAGATGCATCTTATGTAGAGATGGTGGGAAAGAGGGAGAGAGGGCTGTAAGATGTGTTGTGTATGATGCCAAGAATCATCTGGCACACTCGCACAGAAAGAAAAGGCTCTGCCAGAACATGTGGACGTCTTATTGTGTATTTAGGTCTGCGGGAACATATGGATATGTGTGACTTATTTTCTTTAGTCCACGCTTGTGTCTTTGTGCTAATATCTGTGTGCGCCTGCAGGATTATCCATGAAGATGGCTTTTCTGGGGATGATGTGAAGCAGTATAAGCCTGTGGTCTACAGCAACACCATCCAGAGCTTGGCAGCCATCCTCCGAGCCATGGACTCGCTCGGCATCGAGTTTGGAGACAAAGATAGAAAAGTTAGTCTCACAATTAGCCTACAGCTGAAAATTCAGCTACAAACTGCAGAAAAACAGAGGTTTTATTCATATTTACAGGTTAAAATTTGATGTAGCCTAAGCAGGACTGGGTTCTTTAGACAAGAGCATCTTGAGAATGAATGGGTTAAGGCGTCCAGGTCAGTGGTTCCCAATCTTTTGCCTTAAGGGATCCCTTTTCTATTATGGAGTAAACTGACAACCACTGACTAAGTGACATATTTTATGGATATTTGAAAAAAAAGAGGTTGTGCTTCAACAATGGGATTGTCAGTGCAGTACCCAACCCAAAATCCAGCGAGTTTATTCCAAAAAATTGAAAAGGTAGTTTTCAAGTCAAAGAGGACAAAATACTTGCATTTCACTTATTTATTTGGTTCACATAAAATAGTGATTATAGTGATTGGAGCCAAATAAATAAGTGAAATGTGAGTATTTTGTCCTCTTTGACTTGAAGAATTGACATGTGCTACCTTTTCAATTTTTTCAAATGTTTTGTTGATATTTCAAATTATCTTGTATAACAATACCAGTACAAAAAAAAGATAAACTGTACATTTAACCCAAATAATCAATGCAATAACGTTATATCTTGAATAATAATCAAATCTTTAAAAAAAAAAAAAGATTTCAGTTTTCTTCAAGGACATGAATGAAATGCTGAGATACAGGCCTACTGTATATGTTTTTGAAAAGTTTTCTTATACTTCTTAAAATAAGACCGCCTTGCGTCCCTGTGAAGCTTTGGTGACCCCTAATTATTCGGGACCCTCAGGTTGGGAACCAGTGGTCTGGTACCAACTGGTGGATCCCGGTCGAGAAGTACAAGTGACTTTTGAAAGTGTCAAATTTGTAAAAAGTACACTTTATTTTAAAGTACAGTGAATTTCTAGCACAGAGCTTTTATTTTGAAGTGCCGTTTCTGTTTATTCTTGCATTATGTTTTATTGAGCCAACATGTTTAAATAAAACAGAATATTGTGGTAATATATCTAATGTGTGGACCACAGACTAATGACTGAGGAGAAATCTGGACCCCCTGGTTGGACCACTGGAGAACCAGTGGTCTAGTAGAAATATTTGACCACAGTACCTTTACAACAGGTGATAAATAACAACTCCACAGATGTAATATTGTTCTCTTTCCCTGCTTTTGTGAAATGTTTTTGTGCAGGCGGATGCTAAGCTGGTTTGTGATGTGGTCAGTCGTATGGAGGACACAGAGCCGTACTCTGCAGAACTTCTTGTTGCTATGAAGCGTGTATGGGCCGATGCTGGGACTCAGGAGTGCTTCAGCCGTGCCCGGGAATACCAACTCAACGACTCTGCTCAATAGTGAGTGGATCTAAATGAATAAGAGCCCATATTTGCAAAAAAACAAACAAAAAAAAAACTCCAGTTATCTCATCCACACTGATGTTTGTCCCTGTCGTTCTCAGCTACCTGGACAGTCTAGACCGGATCGGGGCAGCAGACTACCAGCCCACAGAGCAGGATATCCTGAGAACCCGAGTGAAGACCACCGGGATCGTCGAAACCCACTTCACCTTCAAAAACCTCCATTTCAGGTAGCGTACGTGCAGCTCGCAACGACTTGGCCTTTGTTGTTGGCATTATAAACGAGGGACTACAGCCCTGCACCTGAATTGACTTTTTGCACTTTTTCCAGGCTGTTTGATGTCGGAGGTCAAAGGTCAGAGAGGAAGAAGTGGATTCACTGCTTTGAAGATGTGACAGCCATTATCTTCTGCGTTGCGCTGAGTGGATACGACCAGGTGCTCCATGAAGATGAAACGACTGTAAGTGTGACTCAGTTAATTCAGTCTGAATCCCTGCGGTGCACAATTCACAGCAGGGCTTTGACTGATGTTAAATGTGTCCTGGTTGATTCTGTGGTTAAGATACATGAGATATAACTGCAACATCACTTCATTCTGGATGGAAACCGTTGATGCACTGATGCCCTCACTTTGGATCACTCTTTTCTCTCTCAGTTTTCCATCCGCACACAACTGTTACGTGTTACCTATTAAAGGCTAAATCCCCCCAAATTATATCTTAAAGATTTATAGTTATGTTGCCATTTTTATTGTTTTTATTCACTTTATGCTTCATTGAAATAGTTCAAAGAATTGCAAGATTTCTCTCCAAATAAGTCAAGTAAAACGTAATTGTAAGTTCTTTTCATTTATGATCCCAATTTGTCTCAGAGGGTTTCTCAATCTATAATACTCTATCTGCTGACACTTGATATGAACAGTTATAATAACAGTTGCAAAGAGACACAAAACAACTATTCAAATGGGCATAACAATAACAAAGAGACAAAAATGTCTACAAAGAGAGACAAACAGCATCTAAAAGGAGACAAAGGAACTACTAACAGACTCAAAATGTCAACAAAGAGACATAAAGCAATTACAAAGAGACTCGATTGACTATGAAAAAACCCGGAAAGCAAATATACAGACACAAAGCAACTACAAAGAGACACAAAACCACAGACAACTACAGCAAACAAAAACAACACGGGGCAAAACAGCCATAAAATTATTTTCTCTTGCTCTTATGGAGGAGTGGTGGTGTTGGGGCCCTCAGCACGTCCACGCTCAGGGGCCCATTGTCCCATTAATTGCCGATGGGTGAATCTACCCAATAGTGTATAAAGTAGCCTCACCTTTGGAGCATCAAAGTGATGGACACATTTTTTAATATAAAACAGAAATGTAATATATAAAATTCTGTAATGGGCCAGTTTGCATGATAAGTACTTTTACTTTTGGTACTTTAGGTATATTTTGATGCTGATGCTTTTACTCGAGTGAGATTTTGGATGCAAGACTTCTGCTTTTGACAGAGTACTTCTGCACTGCAGTATTACTACTTTCACTTAAATATCATCAACTTCTTCCATCACTGCCAGCAGATAATAACTCTGATATTTATCAGTTACACATGAAGCCATCAGCTGTTGTTGATAAAGTGATACATGGTTGTCACACTGGTGTTTTGTTCTTCTCCAGGCCTTTTAATAACTGTAACACCATCTGCATATTCATTGTTCCTGCAGAACCGCATGCATGAGTCTCTCATGCTCTTTGACTCCATCTGTAACAACAAGTTCTTCATCGACACCTCCATCATCCTCTTCCTCAACAAGAAGGATCTGTTCGGTGAGAAGATCAAGAAGTCACCGCTGACGATCTGTTTTCCAGAATACACAGGTGCGTTTCATTATTTTTTTGCTGCCTCATGAGCAAACAGATGATGAATGTTGGTCCTTCATGCCGTCTGCTCTTCTCTCTCTGTGTCTCCTCCTCTTGTCTCCAGGTGCTAATACTTACGACGATGCTACTGCATATATTCAGGTTCAGTTTGAAAGTAAGAACCGCTCTCCCAATAAAGAGATCTACTGTCACCTGACCTGTGCCACAGACACGGGAAACATCCAGGTAGTGTTTGATGCCGTCACTGACATCATTATTGCAAACAACCTTAGAGGGTGTGGCTTATACTGAGGCCTGGCCAAGCACAGAGGTTGTCATGGAGAGTATGAGGTGTTAATAATGATAATTTTGATGATACTTAAACACATAAATATGTAATTCTACACGTCCAAATGGACCCAAAGAGCTGCCGTCAGACACCACACTGGATTATTGCCATGATTTGTTCTCTTCCTCTCATTTTGATTTAAGTATACAACCCCAGTTTTGTCCTTTAAAAAAATGTGTTTTTGAGCTGACTGTTTCACATTTTCGTTGATAACTGTGTCGACAACTGGGAGGGTCAGAAGAGGCAGCACCAGGGTTGTATTCAGCCGGAGCCTTGTTTTGCAAAACACAGAAATGCAACGCGAGGAGTGTGCAATGTCATTTTTAACCACAGCGTGGACTATAGTCCCATTCTTTATGTGACGTTTTTAATGTGCAAGTCTCGAGGCATTTATATCTGTACTGAATATAGCCTGTTGTGCTCCGTTTGAAGAACAGCTGCATGTGTGTGTGTGAAGGTGGAGATGACGATGATGTTGAGGAGGTGCTGTACTCGTGGCTGGGGGTCATGGTTGGGAAGGAGGCTATTTTAACTTTCAGAAAGGACAAAGCTCCACTCTCCTTCAGACCCACACATGACTGAGAGCCTGCAGGTCATTTCCACTCTCTGTTTTCTCTTTTACTTTCAAACATTATGAAAGAGAGGGTTCTTCTGTTCAGAGTGGCTGCCCATTTCCATTGGCCTCCTGTAGTGTGAGGAAATGCCTATCAGCCAATGATATATCAGAAAAAAAAGTCATATCGGTGCCAACCATCTAAGAGGGACGGATTAGGATCAGAAACCATAGATCATGCTCATTCTATCAAACATATATTATTTAACAGATTAATATCATCGAATGATTTATTTATTTAAGCCTCATGCCCTACATGCCTCCTCCTACCTCCTGAAATCCCGTGCCACATATTTATTTCCTGACATGAAAAACTGGGGTACACCGACACCTGTCTGCGGTTCAGAGGGTAGAAAGCAGCCCTCCAATGACACATTGTTCTCTGTGTGGTGCTTTACCCTTCGATGTGAATCTGTGTAGAAGTAGAAGACTGCACGAGGAGAACAATATCATTCGAGGCAGCCTCTGTCTGGGGAGCTGTGGGTTTTTTGCGACCCTCTTCTCCCCCGATCAGTAAACAGGGAACCATTATCCCTCCGTCTGTCACGTTTCTCTTCTCACAGAGAAAAAGTACAGCTCTCCATTCTCACCTGTGCACCCAGAAATTCATCTTCCCATCCCTGTATACTCTTATCTATCACATATCAATCCCCATATCCTATCTCCATTTTCACCTTAAAAGCACCGTACTGTATATATATTATGATTATACCAGATTTTTTTTTTACTGTGAATGTTTTTGTGCTGCACCCCATCCTATTTGGTAGTTTATTGGTTGCTCTCATGTGGAATGTTTGTGCTGAGCCAATCGAATGTTGTGTTTACATTAAAGCCACACTTTTCCTAACTACTCCTGCGGTTTGTGGTCTGATTACACCTGTGGCAGGAAGATGACAAATTGTGTGCTGGCAGCGCTGTCCTCCCAGCAGAAGTTCAAATACACACTGACCTGCTTTAATCTGCGCAGAGAATTAAGGTTAGACCAGGAAATTAGGCTGAACGTTATGAGAATGGACCACTTTTAATGCTTCGTTGCGTAGTGAACACAGCTTTGTGTTTAGTGTCAGAAATATGTATAAAAGATTGGGAACAGGTCTTGCATGGCAATAGGGCAGCACTTTCGTGGAATGTGGCGGATGGCAGGGATCAGAGGCGTTGCACAGCGGCGCTCAATTTATTAGGTTAAAAGTGTTCCATCATCACAGACAAGGAGCTATTCATATATTGAATGACTAGGCTGGATCAGCTGTCTGACCTGCTTCTGTCAGTTTAATGGGTATGATGTTCATTACTGCTCTCTTTCACTGACAGCCGCACAGCTCCGCTCCGCAGTCCCAGTGCGTCCTCGTTTCTCGGAGCCAGCTACAGGTTAAAAGGTTGGAACCCCCCACGGTGACACAATCACACTTTTTAATTACACATTTAAGAGAAAATTACTTCATATTTTACAGATACTCATATCAAATAGCTCACAGTGTCATTAACCAGAAACCATGCCCCTAAAAGCTTAGAGCTGTACCTCTGACACAGACTGACATGAGCCGGGTGCAAAGCAGAAGGCAGAGTTTGAAAACCCAACTGAAATCTCCAGTTTCTCTTGTCTCAGACAAAAAGAAATCCCCGGCCATTTGTCCGTGCACACGTCCATTTTCAGAAACGTGGATTAAATCTGGATTGTGCAGAGCTCTTTAGTGAGAAGCATCACCAGGTGGGTACTGCAGGGTGAGTTACAGTCGCAGCCTCTTGATATCTTCACTCCTGAAGTCGATACGCAGCGCTAGGACCTGACGCACTTCCGCTGGTGTTAGCCGCCATGTCAGGGGGCCTGAGTTTGGGCCCCAGTAGTCCAAGATCTCAGTTACCTGCAGTAGAAAAAGGTACATGTGAGTAAACCTGGAAGAAGTATCCTGTACTTAAAAGATAGTCTGTGCTGGATTTTCCTTAAAAAAAACAATGTATTGACTCATACAAAAGCATGTGAGTAATAACTCACATTGGTGTCAACTGCCATAAACATTAAATTTGCGATGTATATTCTGTGAAAGTGTATGTGATGATCTAAATTACCCGCTCCAGGTTGAGAATGGTGGCCATTTGTGTGAGACGAGCAAACTTATCCCTGATGGTCCAGGTGGTCACCGTGGTGAGGTACGCCACAAGAGAGCGGAGCTCTTTATCGAACTGCAGCCCTCCGAGCTACAACAGAAAGACCAGAAACAATAGATGGTCTGTAAGTTGTACAATGTGCCAACATGTATTCAGAGGTTTCCTGTAAACACTCTGGTTAAAAACAGGAAGATGTTGTCGTGACAAAAGGAAGCAGGCGTCTCTGGACTCATTAATAAATCATTGCTTGAGGCTCCACATCACATGTGTGTGTGTCAGTGATGTGATGCGGTGTGATGCAGAGGATGCTCAGCGCCACCTTGTGGCGGAGCCCGGCTCCTCACCCTGCTGAATGAGCATTTGAGGACGGTCTTCTCCATTTCAATAGATATCAAGCTGGTCATCAGGCTGGTGAGTGTGTCGTATATGACAGGAGACAAGGCTGTCTGGTGAGGAGACACACGGAAGTTTAAATGAAAATAAGAAGGAGGGATACTTATATTATATTTTGGAGTCATTGCACATATACGACACCTTGAATTCTGCCATGAGCTGCTCCAAGTTAACGATGAGCTGCTGCACCCAGGGGTCATTAGCTTCATAATCATTAAACTCCTCCTGTGAGGAACAGCAGCTGTTACAGCGACATGTCTGATGACCTCTGGTTTATTTTTGTTCACTACTCTGAGACCGTTACCTCTTCTATGTTGTGTGAGATGGACAGGAAGCTGCTGATCCAGGGTTTGACCTGAGGCTTTATGGCTGTTGTGTTTAGCTCAGTCAGGCCCTCCTGTGAAAAAAAAGCACATCAGAGCAGCGGTTATCTAACTTTTTCTGTCATGTCCCTTTAAAAGCCAAAAAAAGGCCATGCTTCCACCAACCCACTTTTTTTTTTAATCAGTCATAATCAGTAACCGGGGAAGCAACTAAAAAAAAGATCCATTTTGAATTTTAGTGAAATAACGGTCAGCGTGCCCCGGACCATGAATAGGATTAGCAGTTACGGATAATGAATGAATGAATGAATGAATGAATAAAGATCAGCATGAACATTTTTGTTTGTTTACTTTACCATTTTATATTTATTCAGTTTTGTCTCACTCCATATTTTTCCCCCAGTCACGACCTTCCTGCATCGGCTCTCTGCACTGTGAGGGGCCTGCCCGCCGGTTTGAGAACCACTTTATTAGAGTGTGAAACTTTTACCGCTCATAAGGAGGCTTATAGTGCCACAAGTTTACACACATCTACAGCACAAAACCTAAACGACATGTATCACTTTGCTATAAAATAATTTAAACAGTGGCAGGGTGATTTCATCTTCACATTGGAGTAGTTGTCTCCTTAAAATAGATTACAGCAAAGCTGGAACATACTTCTGTTTTGGCAGTAACTGTTAGATAAATATAAAAGACACTTTGTTTCCCTCTGCTGTGGACACCAGACTGTCACACTAATATTTTAAAAACACTGTGTAATTTTAAAAACTGTTTCCTCTGGCGTAGCACCTACTATAAGTAAGTAAATACACAACTCTCAGCTGACAAACACTGATCGATGTGTGTGTGTGTGTGTGTGTGTGTGTGCCCAACCTGTAAGAGATCCTTGAACTTGGCGGATGTGTTGACAAGGTCGGACAAACAGCTTTCAATCTTGGCTTGTTCTCCAGAGGCGGCGCCCTGACTGAACAACTTGGAGCAGTCGTTCTGCAAGGAAAAAGATACATTTAAAAAACGACAGGCGTGAACCTGCGAGCAACTATTTGTCAAGTAAATGACAAAGTGAATAGAGGGTGATGCAGAGTGCTAGTGCTGGTGTGGAACTTACCTCAAGGTTCCTCTTTAAAGTCGTGATATTCTCACTGCACACCTCAACGTTATTCAGAGTCACCTGAGAAGAAAGATAAATACAGTTCAGTGTGATTCAGCGATACTCGATCGTTCTTTCCCCGTAAATATAGTGTGTAGAATTATTTCTGATGTCTAACTGGTATCCAGTGGGAGGAAGTACTCAGATCCTTTAAAAGTAGTTGCCAACTAATTTTCCATTAATCAGCTATTTCATTAATCAATTAATCATTTCAGCTGTACTTGTATAAAGAATTGGGCAGTTTAATTTGTAAGAAAACTTCATATTTTATACACTCTTCTTATGTTTTTATGAAATTAATAATAATAATTTGTAAAGTAGCTAAAGCTTTCAGATGAATGTAGCAAAGTAAAAGTTCAGTATTTCCCTTTGAAATGCAGTGGAGTAAAAGCAAAGAGTTGGATAAAAAGAAAATATTCAGGTATAGTACAAGTACCTGGAATTTGTACTAGTACAGTACTTGAGTAAATGTACTTAGTTACATTCTGCCACTGCTGGTATCTATGAACCTTTAAGTGCGTCTTGATCTAATCCACCTTTTTTGACAAATGGGTTAAAAGGTTTTTGAAGTAGTGCATCCTTCAGCTAAGAGCCATTTTAAAAATTAAAGCTCTACTTACCTCACTTAAATTAGGGGTTTATTCATGCATCTGATTCCTCACTTAAATTACTGACCCTGTTTTTTGTGTTAGTCTGACAAATAACTTCTAAGATGCTGCACACGGTATGTGTGTGTGCGCGTGTGTTGTGTGACATTTATTTTACCAGAAACGCAGCCTTGGCGTTTTCGGTGCTCTCGATGCCCATTGTGTTGAACTTCCCCTGCTGTAAGCTGCTCTGCATCAGACTGACTGCGCTGCTCACGCCACGCTGGATGTCCTGAAGTGTTGTAGCTGGAAAGCCCTGCCGCAGCTTATTATACAACACCTCCCTGACAGGTGCAGAGAGACAGAGCAGGGAGGCGCACATACATGCATGAGATGTGAAGAAGTGCAAACAAATAATATAGAAGCATTCAATGCATCAACTGTGAAGTGACAGCACCTGAAGTCCGACTCGAGCACAGAGTTGGCGTGGTTGATCATGGCACAGAGGCAGTCGATGCTGGAGCTGGATAACGCTCTACTGATGCACTTCTTCACAATGTAGAAACAGTCGTCCACCATGCTGGAGGTCAGCTGACCCTTTTCATATGTATCCATAGTTACAGCCTGAGGAGGAAAACTGATGTTACTTAATGAATTTAATATGTTCGGAAGAGTAAATATTACATTTAAAGATTCACTGTGTAGAAGTGAGTGGCTGAGTTGGTGAGGTTACACTGACATTTTTCCTTTCGAGCTACTGTAAAACATCAAAATGAACTCTGTGGATGAGATCCGTATAAAGATGTAAAGATCTCACAGTAACACAGTAATGAAAACTATATTCAATTTTTATTCAAATTTGTTAGAGCCATTTCTAGCAAGCCTCTTAAATTTCCCATCTTTGGGAAGATCGCTTGAATGCATCACGTGACCCTGCATCTCTCATTAAAGGCACGTGTGTGAAATTAGTCAAAAGGGAAGCTGCTGAGGAGGACACAGTCTCCAACCGCCGTGTTTTTGGTCACATCTCAGCATTATTGTTTGATAAATCCGTTTTTATTTTTGTTCCAGTGATTTCAACTTTGTTTTTGAAAAGACTTGTTTTATTTTGGGGTGTTCTGATTTAATTTGAACGCGACAAATCAGCTCAGCATCACACAGCAACTCCCTGAACATCCTGCAACCGGTCGACACCCGAAGATCATCTAACAAAAACAGTGAGTAACCAGATATGTCGAGATGGTCTTATCCAGTGGCGTTTGTAATTTCAAACTTGTTTAGAAGCCGAAATATTTACATCTAAATACTGGACCTCTGATGTGTGAAATACATAAATGGTCAACAATTTGCAAACAATTATGGAGCATGTTAATCATCATATATTCAAATCTGTCCTTAAAAGGGCCACATGGTCATTTCTTTGTCGAGGTTGGTATTTATAAAAAAAAAAAAAAATCGGATCAATCTCACATCTTAGAGGAAAGTGTGTACTTTTATTCCAAGAACAGTTTGTTAAAATAAACTTCGTGTTTCAATAAGAGGCAAAATGGATGCAGCAGTATAATATTTTTACTACACACGTAATTGCTTCTTGTCAAAACCTACATTACCCTCAACCATGGCTTTATCATTCTTAGATTTATAAATTGCGCACTTGAAGGTTTAGACCTTTTTTTATGAAAAAAGAAACGTAAACGTGGATAACTTAAGACCCGCGTTTTGACATGTGTCAGTCAGGCTTCTCTCCCTCTCTGACCTGAGGTGCGCATCTGTGCGTCAGTACGTCGCGCCGTCAGTGCTCACGGTGCAGGCTGGTCAGGGACGCATCAGATGATGACAACATGGGCGTCTAGTTTAAGATTATTTCTTTTTTGTGTGTTCGTCATTTTCAGGGCGGAACATGAGCAAAGGGCGCTAACGGGTGCAGGATATTATTATCATAGGCGGTGTTGGCGCTCTAGGCGACCGCCTATATCGCCTATGCCAAGAGCCGGCCCTGCCCTCAGACATGAGGAGTGGATACAGAGGTCTGGTACACTCAGTTCCTTACTCTCAGATTTCTATGATTTTCCAATTTAAATATATATCTTTTTTCATTTCTTTTAAAAAATATTTTCAAATGTATTCGTTTTTTTCTTTTTTCTCATTTTTTTCAAATAATTTTATGTATTTTTTTTTTTAATTTTCTCAGATTTTTAGAATTTTCAAAGATTTAAGGTTATCTTCTAAAATAGACAAATACTATGTCAAACTGAGTTATTTACCTTGTTGACTGACTCTCTCATGTAGTACTCTTCCATCGGAATATAATATCCAATCAGCTCCTGCATCGTCCTGCTCAGCAGACAGAGTTTCAGCAGTTTCTCCACGTTCTGCTGATGCTCTGGGTGTTCAAAAAAGTACAAACCATGATTAGATGGATAGACTTGTTGCTCCACATCTAAAAAAAAAAAGGCATCTGTGCATGTATTGCCACATGCTCATGTAAAACTACCCTGTGTGACGCTCTGAGCATCCCCGACTTCAAAATCAGCCAGCATGCGACGCCGTAAAAAGCGCAGGTAGAGCTCTGCCCTTGCGTTCATCAGGGTTACTTCAGTCAGCACAGGGTCCAGCTCCCTGTTCACCACAGACAGATGCGTAAAGTCATTGGCAAATAAAGCTTCTAGAAAGTTATTTCTAAAAAGTATTTAACAAATAGATGTCATGCATATCTTTAACTCTGTTTTCAAACAAGTCTAATTGGTAACTACTATTATCCTTCTATTTACTCTAAATGAAATCTTTGACAAGTATCACAATTATTACAATAATTTAAGATAATTGCATTCTACCGGCCTGGTATTTAGTATCTTTAGCATCTGACTTTACATTTAAAGACAGAAAAATAATTATACAGATAAACAAATGAATGCATTTAATGCAATGGCTATTCACATGATAGCTATCAATCATTTGTTCACTTAAACCTATTATTTATTAATTTGAATGAATATTTTACAACTTAGTGCTGACAGGAAAAAGTGGACGAAAACATCATAGAAGAGAGCGCAGGATGTAACAGAGACAAACAAACCTGGGCTCGATCCTCTCTCCCGGCACGCTCTTTATCATGCTGCTCTGGACGACCTGAAACTACAGCAGGGATACAGGTTCACAGTGGGTACAGGTACACTGTAAACATGCTGTAAAATCATAAAACTGTAAATAGAAAAACAATGAAATAGTAAGTTTACAGTCATATTTTGTCAAGCACTGAAATAAACAAAACTGTTTTAAATTTTAAAGTAAGAATATGTTGAAATAATGACATTTCTCTGTAGAATTTACAGATTACTGTAGTTTTCTTCCTTTTTTAAAGGGAAAAGAAAGGGTATTAAATTTTCCAAATTCATATGTTATGCTTTACAGATAAATATGTAGCCTACAAATTGATTTTACAATTGATTTCAAAACATCCTAGTGTTACATTTCAATATTCCTTAAAACTTGAACTTTCCTATTGATGTTCATGTGAAAAATTGAATAAAAAATATTTTGGGCATTAATATGGACACTGACAAAAATTATATATATATATATATTTGTCTTCCAAATGAACAGTATAAATTTTACAGTTTAAAAGTGCAATTACAAACATTTTAAATTGTTAAATTTACAGGTTGTTCTGTATAGTGCTGCATCTTCATGGTATTTTTTACAGAATTATTCTGGCAACCACAGCTGCAGGTTATTTTTCTGTAAAAACAACAGATGTATTTTTATTTTTTACAGTGTATGGAAGAAAAATGTCATGCGGTTCAGATGTCAGGCACACCTTGTTGTGGTATCCTCTCTGCTGGATGAACTTGTCGACTATTTTCTGGGCCTGTCGGTCACACTCCTGCTGCAGGTGAGTGATAAGTGTGTACAGGTGGCCTGGACCGTAATACGTCTCCACTATGGGCTGATGTGTCTCAACAACACGAGCAATACCTGTAAACACTACATGTCAGTGGAGTCCACAAAAAGGAAACTATACACACACACTCACAGCATCAGGCACGTTTTCTCACCTTCCAGCAGCAGCGTCAGAGTGTCTGCAAATACCAGCGGTGCTCGCTTCTCGCCCAGGTCTCCTCCTGTAGCCAGCACCAGGTTCTCCTCAGCTTTGGAAGCAAGCTGTGAGAATATGTGTGAAAAAAAACAACTGACTATTTCTGTTTAACAAAAACTGAGATTTAAATTCATAATCTTATATGATCAACAAATAACTTTTTCTGACAGTCATATAAAATCAGATTAATTCACGGTGCCTTCTCTTTTTGTTTAAGGAACTGACCATGTAACGTGGACTTGCAGAGTGGGAACATTTTACTAATGTAAGTATTTGGCCGACACTCTTACCAAATACAATGAGGCAACATTAGAATGAGGAAGTTATTCGTTTCAGAGAATTTACAAACAACAAAGTGCAAATGTTTTACTAAAGCAAATAACAAGGAAGGTTTTAGAAACTTCACAGATCATGTGTTCAGTGGATCTTTTTCTTAAAAGTTAATTGCAGTTTTTGATACGTACTTAGACACAAAGCAGACAAACAGGACCAAAAACACAACTGACCTGAGTGCAGAGATACTGGCCGAAGCGTGCAAGGCCCTGCTGGTGGAGCCCCAACAGAGGGAAAATCTTGAAAAACCTTTCCACTTGTGCAAGGTCGACTGCCGCCACAGCTTCATCCAACTTCTCAGCGACAATGACCTTAAGTTTCTGCTCTGCCTCCTGCAGCATCACCAGACTGGCATCCACAGCACTGCCTACACACGATATGCAATAGTGGCATTTAAGTGCAAGACTTGACATATTGCATCTATTTTAGAGCTTATTTATATTTTTACTAACAGTGCATTGAGAAAAGGTTATTAGGACCAACAACAATCCTATTCTGATCTGAAATATTTAAAGTCAAACTTATGCAAAGATGCAAATACACTATGACAGAGAACTGGAGGCCTCGTACTTTCTTCTCCCTGCCGGCTCAGCTCAATGACCGACTGGTCCAGAGAGAGGTATCGGTGGATGTGGGCAGCAGCCTGCTCATAGTCTTCATTACGTAGAGCTGTCTGCACGCCGTCTGTGCAGAACTTCAGATCGAGGATATCGTCTGCGCGCTGGATGACGTTATACAGCCGTGTCTAAAATACAATTAAATAAAACATACACCAAGCAATCAGTATGTCTGATCTAGTACAACATTAATGCCATTAATACATCTTGTAAACAAATTGAATAAATCTCTCACTTAGTATCAGCAACTGTTTAAAATGATACATTTTGCAGAGGTGTACATGTACATGCATGTTATCATCAATTAAATGGACCCACGGGTTTACACTCCTCCAGTAATAAAAATGTTTTAGTGTTTACATGTGTTACCCCTGACAGTGCAAAGCTGATGCTGCGTCTGTATTAGATTTAAGAAGTGTGTGTATTTACCTTGGCCAGGTCTAGCTGTCTGACTTTGCGGCTGACGTTTTCAGCCAGGCTGCAGGTAAATGTGATCATGCCTGACAGCTGACTGGCGTCTCCTCCAATCAGCTGTAGGTTAGGCCTATAAAGCACAGAGACGGCATGTTGCACAAGAAAAAACACATAATTGTCTAACACAAACTGTGATGGCTGGACCTTAATTAAATGATGATGGTTTGGTGCTTTTAAAACTACACTAATCTGTTCGAACTGTACCCCATCCTCTGCAGTGCCAGCATCTTTGTGTGAATGGTTCCCTCCTGCCCCACCAGTCTGTCCAGCTCAGCATCCACTTCTTTCTGTATAAGAGGAGAAAACAAAAGTTTAAATGAGCAAGATTATTTTAATATCAGCACCTTATAGACCGTGCACATAACCTGTGCATTGCACTGTAATTGCAATGTATTTTAACATGTCTGTTTTCCTTTATCCAGTTTCAAACTGCCCTCATGTTCTATCAAAACCTAACCAAAGAAACCAAAATACATTTGGTAATTATTTTTGCATGCAGATGTCTGATGAGGAAGGAGATGTGTCAATGACTAAAAAAACTGTGGCATGTAGGAAGTTGAAGAGAGCGTAGGGTGAGACGAATAACCTTTTTGGATCTACAGGGTCATTAGAGGACTTGACATCTTTGTAAATTCAGACTTTTGAAGCCTATTGCATATGCTGTTTGCTAGTAAGCTTTTCAGGATTCCTGAACAATATTTCTTTCCTTACTTTGGCTGTTTTGCTTAATGACACAAAGCATGGATGCAGACATGAATTATTATTTTATTAGAAGCCAGTCACATTTCTTCATTTGATTGAGTGGCTGTGTTTGTCATACAGAGAGTGAGATGATCTCTTCAGATATACTCTTCAATTAGTGATTCCTTTCCTTAATAATAAGTTATATTTGTATGCCATATATTTGTATGCATTGTGTATCATACTATAGCCTACATACAAATTGATGCACTCAGTGTAACTGATGCTTAAAAGGTAAAACAATTTCCATAAATAAGATTTTAAAAAAAAATCAAATTTAATTCACTTTCTGTAGCGCCTTATTTTGAAATCTCATTTCCTGTTTTATCTTTTAGGGCCTTTATTTTGAAGCTTTCTGGGCGGAAACAGGTCATTGCGGCACAAACGTCTAAGAAAAATGGAAGAAAACACTGAAATGTTTGTACTGAAGTTTTTTAACAGTTTCTTGCTGAAATGGGAACAAGGTATGGTGTGGTTTTATATGTTTTCTTTGTTTTTGATATATGTTTTTTAACTGACATTGTGGTAAAATAGTGAAAATTGAAGTGTTTGGCTGTAGCCTGTTCTTAAAAAACAGCTGCTCGGTAACGTTAACATCACCGATGCAGATATGCTTGTTTCACTCATGTGAATAGTTGTGTAATATGCTTTTGTATATTTATATGGTTTATGGTTTATGGTTAAGACATATTACTCGAGAGGGTGTGTTTCATCGTCATTTTAGCGCGACAGTGGCGGAGTAATCCTGTTAGTGATGAGGCAGGTGTGCTGTCGTCATTTTTCTAAATGTCTTGTGGAGAAATCAGATTCCTTTGTCGGAACTACTTGTCATATAATTATGTTTCACTGATGTAATTGCTGATTTTATTTGTGTGTGTGCTTTGGAAGGTGTGTTTTGGATACAATCATAAAAAAAACTGTGATGGAAAAAGAAAAAACAAACAAAAAAAACTTTTAAAAGAGCTCTCCAGCCACCCAGTCCACCCAAATGAGGGGGGGCCTATTTAACCTTTTAAATGTCGGCCTACTACTGTGTCCATACAACTGCAATTTACAGTCATCAGTCATAAATCAAGGCAACTAATAAGTGACAGCAGGGGTTGCTAGATTCTGATCTTCACATGTGGCGTTTGTGTATAATTTACTTTACTTCTTACTTAGCTCAGCAGTTTGTGTTGTCATCAGTTACACTAAATATGTGTTTTGGTAAATCCTCGACGTTAAATGTCACTTTCCAGTCAGAGAGAAACGTTGCAAGTTCAGCATCTAACCACATCTTTTTACTCTCTAACAGCTGTCTCCAGTGTTAGAAAGCCACGCCGATATTTCGCTTCTTATTCGTTTTCCTGCAGCTTCTGCCATCGCTGTGTTTCTTTAACACTAGTAGCTCCCCGAGACTCACAAAGACTCACTATCGCCTCTCAGGCCAGGATGTATTATTAGTCCATTTTCTGGCCTCGGGGTCGCTACAATAACATGTATTCAATTTATTACATTTCAACTTCAAATTGTGTTCCCAAATTCATCTGTTTTAACGAACAAGATAGAGTTGTGTTTTTAAAAAAAATAAATATATTTTTTTTGTTTTAGTAGGCTAAAAATGCAATTGATGTAATTTTTCTAGTAGGCTACCAAAAGTTTATTGTATGTACTTGTATATAACTATATTATAGGCTATGATTTAAAAAATGGCATCCGTGTATCACACTTTATTGCCATACAAAATATTGCAATACCCGACTGTATCGATTTGTCCCACCCCTAAAACTGATGCACTCAGAGCTGAAAGGCAGGCTGTAAAGGTCTAAAGAGGGAGCAGTCACATCTGCCAGTGTAGATGGACACATTTAAACATTTCTAAGTATAAAAGAAAAAAATATTTTATAGGCCTATCTAAATATGAGACAGCGTGACATCCTCGGAAGCTGCAGGGCATACATATTCAGGAGGTGGGGTGGGACTATTTGGCCCCTTAACAACCAAATAGCGATCACAAATGTATGGCTAGCCCCTCAGTCAAGAGGAAACTTTATAGAGTAAAAACACAGCAGGCAGACAATGTTATTCTCCCAAAATCCAGCACTTGGTGTTGGTATATGGTATTACACAGGTATTATGAAGGGTTTGGTAGGCTACCTTGCTAACTCACCTCCTAACCCTGTCCTCTGCCTTGTCTTAAAAACAGTAATCAGAAGCTCCAGCGTGCCCTGCACAGACAGGTCATGTGCTGAGATGTTAAATGTTAATTTATCCATAATTCAACAGAGTGGAGTTTTTGTTTTGAGCCTCCCGGAAGTTTACGCGGATGACGACAGTTTAGTGTACACGTCTAACAAACTGCCGTTAACGGTCGTTAATACAAACCTCCTCCGCACAGAGCTGCCGGTAAACTCTCTCCAGGTCCTCCAGCTCCGTCAGCGCCGAGATGGTCTCCATACTCACGGAGGACAGTGAGCCAGAGTCGCATATTTTGGCTGCCAAAGCTCCGCTGTCAGCCATCTTCCGCCACCGACGCAGGACCAGGACACCACGTCACGACTTTGTCAGACCGTCCTGGGTTTAGACTGTCAGGCAGCGCCTCATCGCGGGTTAATATGCGCCACAGAAAAGACACGCTACCCCTTCGTCTTAATATTTGGTAATTGTGACTTTAAGCGTGGCTGTGACATCGTCCTTATTAGTCTAGAATATAAACCTACAATTTACCATTTTTTATTGGTGCCGGTGCTTTCCGTAGTAGCGCCTGAGAAGTCAATATCGGGGAATACACTTTTATCTACGCATGCGCTGTGCGTTTTAGTAGCGGTAATTTATTCCTAGGATGCAAGTTGGTTTATTTTAAAGCGCAAATTCACCCAAATTACAGTAATAAATACAATTGCCAACCTCAGCTAATATTGGGTTCAGCATGGAATCGTATTTATATTTTGCCTACAGCCCCTAAACCACTGATCTTGTGCTAAAATAGTTCTCTACAATATAGGTCTATTCATGAAATCAGAAGTGGTGAACCATGGTGAAATCCTTTGAGTCCAGGCTGTCTGTATGCAACTGTTTTATCTGATCATTTTATGTTACTTAAATCAATGTACCTTTATGTTAATTAACCAAGACAAACCTGGTTAAATAAGGGCTAAACAAAATAATAATGACAATAATAATTTGGGAATATAAGGATCATATAAAAAGAGATAATAAATATCTTAGTATACCTTAGTATGTCCTATTTCAACAAAATTATTTTAATAATTTCAAAGTTCATATCCAACTTACAAATTTGAGTGTAAAGACAAACCTTTTGAATTATCCTGTCCTCCACAGTTGCAAAGTGAGAGGCAACACAATAATTTGTATGACTACTCTCTGCCTACTGTATGCATTTGAAAATTACTTATTGCAGCCATGAGTGAATGCTGGGTGAGGTGGGGACTGAGACGTTTTTCCTGACGTGGATCAAATTTCTATTTATTTAATGCCAGATTAAAGATTTCAGGTCGACAGTGAGAGGGGACCAGAGTGGGCAGAGGAGGAAGGAGGAAGCAGTGCAACACAGCTATGACAGAAACAAAAACAACTTGATTGTTTTCAAAATTATTTTACTAAAAGGGGAGTTTACATCATCATGTGTCTGAATGGGTCCAGAAGTATTTATAGAAAATCCGAAATTGGTGATGACAGCAACAGGACAGTCACGTTGTATCAGAATCAGGAGGCTTGCCGTCCTCTGGAAAACAAGACAAGTTCTTCTCTTTCCTGCCGAAGCTCTTCCCTTTTCCTCTGCAGCTCGGCCTTTTCCTTCTGCAGCTCTTCTCTCTGTCTACTTAAGTCTTTGGCTTCCTCCAGCTGTGCTTTCCTCAGTGACTCAATCTGCTCCCTCTCTGCAGCCGCCTCCCTGGCATTTACTGTACGCAGCTTGTCAAGCAGCTCCCTCTGATGCTCCAGAGCCCGAGCCTCCTCCCTCTGCGCGCTCCTCAGAGCTTCAATCAGCTCCCGCTCTCTCCTAAACATACGCCTTTCTCCTTCACACAGTCCTGAAAGCAGAAGAGGGACGTTATGAGTTAAGTCTCCGTACAGCCTGGGATACAGTAGAACTACGAAATGACAAGTAATATCTATTTTGAAAGTTGATTTTAAATAATGTGTAGCAGATTCATCCACTCGACTAAAAATAGGTGATTATTGTTGCTGAGATAACAAACTGCTTTCTTAGAATTACTGAGAAAATGACAACACTCATACATGAGTGATAACGACTTAAATAATGTGAGATGGACAATGATTTGCCTTCATATTTACTTCTTTTCCATTTAAAGTATGAAGGAAATTCACAGGGAGAAAAATATGACCTTACTAAAACTTTATGTTTGAACTACATGCAACATCTGGCTGATTTTACAAAACAAATGTTCATTAGAGAAAAAACAGGGCAAGATATGTAACTTTAATACCTATTAGTACCACCCAAATGTGTCTATAGCACACTGCAGAGTTGTTACTGTACTGAAATTTCAAACTTTGATACAATACTTTCAAAAAAAAAATCAATATTCCATACAATTTTAATACCACCGGGGAAATTGATATTGAGGACATCAAATTTAAAATTCTTAAAAGATTACAAGGCTATGATATTACAACAACTTTTCTTGGTTAGTAGGAGAATACTGCAAAAAATACTATAGAATAGATTCACTTTCAGGCACTTGCTACATACAGTATATACAGATATTTTTGAAAACTGATATTTTTCCTCCAGAGATTTGTTTAAATGGCCTTTTAAGGTGCATATTTTTGAAATCCTGGTTTCTATGTGTCTGTATGAACATGTAAAACAGAGCGTTTGGGAAACAATGACATTATTTCCTCAATTCACACATGCTCATAGTTGCTTTGTGTAATGAGCATGAACCTAAAACAATAACGGCAACGGCAGACTACCACATCTGCTGACATTGTGTGAGCACTGCATGGTCTAATGACTACATTTTAACTAAATATTGCAGCACCAATTCACCGACGTACGGAGGCGTCTGCTGTGCCCAATGTTATTTGGGTCTGATTATTATTATTCTTTTAAGAAGGTGGACAATAAAGTTTTTTTTTATTAATGTCTGTATAAGTGCAGACCAGGTCTTACAGAGAGCAGAAAAGAGTGCAGCTGGTACTGGTGTATCGATACTATTGAAAATTAGTATTGAAACCATTTAAAATTCTCAGATTCAGATATGTATCGAGAGATCGATACTTTTGAAAACACCAGCACACAGTGTTGAAAACTGTCATGTTTTGAAAGCTGGCATCAAATGAGATTCAAAATTTTGTTTTATTATTTGATCAGATAGTTCCTCAATTAAATCTTAGACAATATTTAATTTAACATTTGTCTTCTGATTAATGAAGAGGTGGGTTTCCTATAAGTAACGCATTTATGCATTTCATTTATTCAGCAAGATGTCTTTAAAGTCACAGTTAATGACAAAGATAAACAGAAATGAGCTATAAAACCTCACCAGAAAACTGTCTCTGCTTCTCTGTCGCCCCAGCAGATTCTGGCGGTGTTGATGTGTCACCGTTAGCACTGGAGCCCTGTGATGCGTGGGGTGTTGGTGGGTGCCTCCCGTCTACAAATAGCTGAGAAAACATCTCAGGGTGTCTCTTGGACATGTGCCGATGCAGGTTGCTGGTGCTGCCGCCCTCAAAGCACTGCAACTTCTTCATGCAGATGCGGCAACGAGCAGCAGCCAAACTGTCCAGGCGCTCATAATGCCTCCAAATCAAGCTGCGTTTAGTCCATCTACGAGTTACAGGATGGTCAACGCTCGATTTTCCATGTGTTATTTCTTCTGCTGGACCTCCATGTGCAGCTTCCAGGATGCTATTAATAGCAGAGTTAATACCAGCTTCGTTCTCTGTGGTAAGGGTTTCAGCATCTCCTTCCTCCAAAGCTACTTCCACTAAAGAGGAAAACAAAATGTTATACTGCTGGATGCAACTAAAGTTTCATTACTGATAACTATGCATTTTTTTTTTTTGAATGACTGATTCTGTGTATAAAATATCAAGACACAATTGTAAAAAAATACCCATCACAAGTTCCTGGAGCCCAATGTGACACATTCAGAGATTTTATAATGATGTAAAAACAGAAAAAAAAATTAACAAGTAAATATTTGACATGTTCTCTAAATGACTAAAATGTGAACCAGTAATCAAAATTGTTCTTTTTTTCCCCCTCAGTGTTTCCCCCCCACATGCATTAAGCATTTCTTCTGGCTTAAGTGGGTTTGAAGGTTGAAGTCAATGGACTTTCTTCATGGAGCACACTTTGGTAAGTTATGTCTTATTAGGGAAAGCACTGGTGTCAGTTAAAGGGTCCAGTGAGCAAGATTTAGGGGGATTTAGTGTTAGCTTAGTGGAGAGGATTGCAGGATTGGTTGCAATTCCTTCAGTGTTCATTGTTAAGGAAGTTTTTACTGGGAGCGGAATTATATGCAGAGGTCTCTTCCTCTTCAAAACAAACAGACCCGGTGATTAAAACCAGTAAACATACCTAATAAAGCACTGAACAAAGCAGTTTCACATAAAAAATCAGTGTTTTTCCAGCGCCTCTCATCGCACAGTGGCTTCTAACTTTGATGGCCAATGCGAAAATGCAAATGGCCCTGTCAAGAGCCTGTGTTTGGGTTGTGTGTTGTGTAGAAACATGGCGGTACAGCAAAGTACGTTTCTAGAATTTCAAGATATTTCTTGTTTTTTTTTTTTTTTGGATGTTTCTGGGATTTTAGGACATTTCTAGGATATCAAGATGTCTCTTGGGTTTTAGTAAGTCTCTAGGATTGTTGGGCATTTCAAGGATTTTAAGACATTTCTAAGATTTTAGGATGTTTCTAGAATAGTAGGACATACCTAGGGTTTTTGCATGTTTCTAGGATTTTAAGACATGTCTAGGATTTCAATACATTTATTGGATTTAAGGGTGTTTTAGGACGTTTCTAGGATTGTTGGGCATTTCTAGGATTTTAGGACATACCTGGGATTTTTGCATGTTTACGATCCTAGGATATTTCAAGACGTTTCTTGGATTTTAGGATGTCTCTAGGATTGTTGGGCATTTCTGGAATTTTAGGGTATTTCTAGGATTTGAGAACATTTCTAGGATTTTAGGACATTTCTTGGATTTTAGGATATTTCTAGGCTTGTTGGACATTTCTCGGATATCAAGGCATTTCTTGGATCTTAGGACGTTTTAGGGTTGTTAGACATTTCTAGGATTTTAGGTCATGAGGGGCTTAGCTAGATCATCTGTCAGAGAATGCATTTTATTTGCAAACAAGCTCTAATGTAATGCTGGTTTATGCACTCTGGCACCTTATGTATTCTAAAAGTACATTACACAAAAAAAAAAACCAGTGTGAAAAACTTTATTTTTATTGTGAATTAGAAAATGGTTTGGGGGCCATCCGGCACTCTATTGGGGGGGCAGATTTGGCCCGCGAGCCTTACGTTGAGTTTCACAGGGCTAGCTCATACACCGCTGATATCGGGACGGCGTCATCGCGGAAGCACAACACGCACCAGGTCAACATTAGGTGATGTTAGCTCTGTCGGCACTGTTGCTGTTGTTTATAGCGACAGCACGTTAGCACCGTTAGCTGCTAGCCTCCACGTTGAGAACCGTATACAGACAATTCATACGTTGTGAGCCCCTTTAAGTGATCGTACCGGAGCAGAACCGTTCACTGCCCGCCTCCATGTCCTCATGACCATTGATGGGGGTAGTTTCTGTCAGCCGACCCTTACTCTTCCTCACGACCGCGGTGGGATGTTTGACACGCAGGTGCCTCAGCAAGTTAGTGGTGGTGCCCGATCCCGATTTGACCAGATAATCCCCGCAGAGCAGACACTGGGCCGACTCTGAGTCGACGGCTTTAAAAAAGCCCCAAACAACACTTCTTTTTCGGACCATGTTTACGGTTGACTCCAAACACAGTGTGGACTCTTCTTCCCTATTTGGGTTCTCACGGCGGTAATCACAGCAGCTTTTTAGGCGCATTATCGCTGCCTGCTGGACTGGAGGGTGGAGCAGCGGCCTGGCAGGACAACAAAACAAACATACGAAATCAGTGATAATGAATTCACAGCCTACGGGCCAAATCTGGTCCCCTAACCATTTTCTAATTCACAATAAAAATAAAAAGTGATTCACACTGGGGATTATTTTTGAACTTTTTGTATAGACAGGCTACATAAAGTGCCCAAAGTCCAAAAACAGCATAAAAACAGAGCTTGTTTATTAAAAAAAATAAATAAATAAAAAGGGCCAGTGGAAGATCCCCAGCACCCTTTGACAGAGGTGCTAGTTAAGTTGCTATGTCCTAAAAACGTCCCTAAAAATCCTAGAAATATTCTAAAACCTAGAAACCTGCTAAATTTCTCAAAATGTCCTAAAATCCTATATGCCTTCTAAATTTCTTGAAAAGTTCTAAAATACTAGAAACATGTATGGGGCTTCTGTAACTGGCCCCTGGCATCCTGTCTTTTTGCAAAAGTGGCCCCCAAGCAAGTTGAGTATCCCTGCACTAAAGTGTCTCTATATTATTCCTGTAGCTTTTAAATAATCATTTAGGAGATAGCACACCTGTCTCTCCCAGCGAATTTCTCAATGTAATATTGTGTTTTTCATCAATTAGTCGTTATATTACATCCCTTATTTAATCGTTGTTTCCCCCCCCAAACCTTTACTTCATATAATAACACTTATTACACTTTCAAGGGTGACAGGCGCTTGATTTCCCTCGCTGAAGACATCATACAAGTACATACCATGTATAAAGTGGAACACATAATAGAGAAAAGCAATGAAAAAAGTATTTAAAAAACATTTTATTGCTTAAATTTAACACTGGGGGGAGATAAAGAGCTGTATGAAAACTAATACTGTACAAGCTTTTACAGTTTTAATTGCGTTTTGAGTGAGTTGAATTGAGATGCCCTGTTTACATAAACCTACATATATAACAAATGATGTCTGAAATTAAAAGTTAAAGATCAAGTCCTGGAGTTGAAAAAAAACTTTGATTTTCTTTTGTTGTCTGTGCTGGCTATTTAGTGCAAATTGTTTATATCTGGCAAAAATTTAAATGAGACTTAGAATAAAGTTATCAAATATCACTATTTTAAGCTTAGATTTTTTAATTTATTAATTTTTTTCTGACAGAAGCATTTGTTGCACATGAGGTGCCCAAGGACCATCGGAAATTTGAAAATACAACAATAACTTCTGTTTTTACAGTTTCCGACTCTGGTAAATGGTTTAACTTTGGTGATTTTGAACCCCCTGAAGTCTGGATCGACATCAGTTTTCCTGTGCTGCATTCAAACACCTGTCACAAGCTATTCAACCCTTTGAAACATGAGCATTTTTTCCCTTTTTGTTTTAAAAAAAAAAAACAAAATAAAAAACAAAATATAGGGGAAAAAGACATGGACCAACTTAGCAAAACTTTTCCCCACAAATTGCAAGAAATTAGTAAAAAAAAAAAAGGGACCAGGTAATTACCTTAAAAATGGTGTTACAGAAAAAATAATAAAATATTTAAAATAAATACATATATATTATTCTATTTTCTTGTTTGGTTTTTAGTGTACATATTTTATTTATTTATTTTTTTTGCTTATTTTCAGGTAATTGTCTTGAAACTTTTCCCCCCAAAAAAACTAAGTTCAAGGGAGAAATGTCCAGAAAACTGCTTTTTATATTTATAATCATTTTAGATTTAAAATCACATTATATATATATAAAAAAAAAAAGATAAATCAAAAATAATCAGCACCTTTAAATGGTCCCTTTCTTCTTCTATTTTACATATTTAATTGATATTATTAATAACATATTTTTAATTTTATTTTTTCTTAATTTCAGGTAATTTCCTTGTAACCTTTTCACTAATTTCTTTCTTCTACCTGTTACCTTCTTCCCATGTTTTTAAAAGAAATCAAACCAGTTTGCTCAGGTTTTAAATGGTTAAAGAAAGCATGCCTCATGTTTTCTTTTATAATTGGCAGTAAAATGAATATAAAATACAGTCATTTAGAGTAGTCCACCCATCCCCAAAGCCAAAATAAAAAAAGAAGTCCCTCTTCAGTACTTAAAAAAATAATGACATGCCCCCTCCCCTTTTTACACCAACCCCTCCCCTTCCATAAATAACGAACAGTCCCTAAACAGTTCGTCAAAAGCATAAAAAATGATTACAGGCATTCGCAAACATTGCATTCCCCCTGGAAATTCAAAGGGACCTGTTTTGAGTTTTTCGGATGTAAACTCTTCAGCTCTGCGTGACTCCTGCCTGTGTCTCTCCTCCCACCCGGTGGACGGTCAGACGTTAACAGCCTCCCATCAGTCGTCGTCAGCCATGTTGTTGGTGTGACACACTGAGCTGTCAGCAACAGGTCCTCTGAGTAACAACGCCGCTAAACTTTGACATTTCCTCAACTAATACTGCTCTCCTTGGATAATAAACCCATAAAGTGTGTCCGGGAAACCGTCCAGAAGTGGTGGAGGATCACTTTTGCATCGCCGGAAGCTCGGAAGTTGATGTTTTTTGGTCATTGGGGTGAGAGAGGTACGCAAGCGAAACTGCTTAACTAAGCATTAGCGTAAGTTTAATAGTGTTGTGGTAATGTTTCTACAGATGGCGTTTAAGCGTAACAGAAGCGTTTGGACTGTTAATTTCGTCTGTGTATGTTTGTTTAGCTTGTCTTTAATTCAGGAAGAAAGAAAACTGTATTTGAAGGAGGGAGATGCTCTGTTTGGATGGGAGTTAGGTTAGCTAGCTAAGTTATGATTTCAGTAGATGTTAGCTTTTATCTGGATCCAAACACAGCGTGTTTAGTGATGCTTCAGTGAGGTGTTGTGAAGTTTGTGTAAGCGCATTTGCAGGTCAGTCTCCTAAATTCCTCTCGGTTCAAACGAGTTGAGCAGGTTGCAGGCAGGTGATCAGGGAATGTTACTCTATCAGTTTATCGGTCAGACACACTGAAGTCTCTGTCAGCCCGTGAATGAAGAAATATGTGCTCCACAATAGACTAGCAGAGTTTTAATTTATTCATTTTTTCTCATTTTTTGTTTATTTTATTAATTTGTTTTGAAGTTTTTCTACTGCAAGAACATCATCACAAACTGACAAGTACTATAAAAACTAACAGATACAAAGGTGCAGCGTTATCTCTGCAGTTTGCGTAACATTGTTGAATCAAAATACCAACAGCACAGCACCAATCCAAATCAAGCCTGGAAACAAAATGAAGTCCCTATCTCACTGCCAAAGCAAAAGAAACAAAAACCTTCTACAACAAGTGTGACCTGGAGCATTACAATAATGGATAGGTTTCGTAGGGCATTTATTCACCAGGTGTGAGGTGTAACCAGCCTTTTGATTTTGTTTAATGTAATTTATTGGTGATTTGTACAGGGACAGTGCACAATTAAAAGTAATTGCACCAGAGTTGGCTAGCAGCTAATTTGCATTTGTCCCTGAGTAGGTAAAGAAAAAAAGCCTATACTACACTACCTAAAACATAACAATACATAAACAACACTTCTCCTCCTTAATGTCTTCAGTCAAGCTTCAGAGAAGATCGTTAAGATAATACACATTCACATATACACACAGGCAAATAAATATCTTGTTTTAACTTTATTACTCACTATGAAATAACAGTGTATCAGAGTACCTCCTCTAGTCCTGTCATATATCCTGATATAGTCTATGGACAAATCAGGGCGAGTCAAAGCAGACTAAAAGAGGGAGAGGCATGCCTTGCCTCTTAAGAAAACAAAACAGTATGGCAAACAGTGTTAATCAAACCCAATCTGAAACACTCCAAAGGCCCCTGCAGCAGTTTTTGAATGTGTGAAGGGCACTGTTGAATGGTTGTGCTGAAATATCACTGAAACAGTCAGAAGAGTTAGCTCTACAGTGGGAGGCTGCAGGAAAGACAGAAAAAATAGGGGGATGAGTGGTAAAGGAGATGGATAGCATGGGTAATTTTACTGTACATAGGAACAAACACGCACACAGAGGGAGAGAGAGAGAGAGAGTCATCGGGATGGAGTTGATGTCATTGGTGTGAGGTCAGCGAGCGAGGCGGCTGAAAATCAATCATTGATTTCGTAGAACAACAGGCAGCGCTTGTTTCAGAACAGAGTAGTGATGAGGACAGGCCAGGGTCATCCAACTGGGAGGGCATACAGTAGATTTAGGGGCAAATGGACAGACATAGATATAGTGGTACATGAAGAGACAGAGAGAGGAAAAAGGTCCAAAAGATAGGCATGGAATGAGGAAGTGGAGGAGAAACGGTCATTGTGAAAACATCCTTTCCTCAGTTTCATCCATCTGTGTCTGGTTCTTCGTTGTGTTATGATTTCCTCTTGTCAGTGTTGAAGAGTCTACAGAGTCTACAGAGTCTACAAGCGCACATGAAGCAGAGCATAAGGGACAAACAGACCCAGACAGATACTCCTGGACTGAGAGAAAGAGAGTACAATATGCAGGGTTCAAAGCTGCTGTTGAAGCAGTTAAGGTCAGGGACAGCCAGGTTGTTTATCCAACAGTTTTCAGTGTTGTGTGTGTATACTAATGAGGAGACAGAAGTGTCTCAGTCCCTTTGCAGGAACCAAAGCAGAATTGAAGCAGGGGTTATTCCAGAAAGCTGGTTGTGTGAAAACTCTGACTATGTTAACCCTGAGATGAGGGAAACTCTGTGTTATCTGTTCCAGAAAGACAGCTAAGTCAAACTCTGAGTCAGTCACCATGGTAACTGACTCCGTTAACATAATCTGCTCGCTGGCAGGTTTTCTATAAGAAACCCTGAGTTTCTACCTGTCTCCTCCCACCTGAAGCAAGCTGTCAGACACGGATTGTCTGTATTTTTGCAATCCGATAGATATCGAAGCAGAATTATTACGCAGTGCCTTACATTGGGAGAGGATTTTCAGACCTCGATTGGATCTCATCCCCCAATGAATATTTATTATAATGGCACAGTTTTTCATTACACTCAATCATTTATCTTTATAACGTTCTCCGGCCGTACTTATCCAGTCCCACACACCACCTTTTTGTTGGCTGAGTACAACCCAAATATTATTATTTTTTTTATAATTTATATTTTAGTGAATTTCATATACACATCACCAAGATTTTAGTCTACAAAACAGTGACTCCAATATGAATAAAATAAAAAAAAATTAAAAAATGACATATAAAATGAATATATTAAAAACAGTAAAACCAACAAAACTCCAATATTAGATTAAATCTAAAAAACATCTAAAAAGCTAAAATACCACCTTACACTAAAAGACGGTCAATAAAATCAACAATCAAATATCAGTTAGCTTAATAAAAGTACCATCCCCACATTCGTATGCACCATTATCTACAATAATCATCATAGTAATTCTCAGTCCCATATAGAAAGTTAATATTGCGTTCACGGTGTGTGCGGTGTGTGTTTATATCAATATCTAATGTTCACTCAGCAGGATATTAGGCGAGAGGACATACATGTGTTAAAACAGCATTCTGTTGGGGGTTTAAATTACTACATGTGGAAATAGCCACTGAATTAATATTTACTCTTTTTAATGTCAAATATGAATAAAACCAAAGTGAGGTCAGCCTAAAATCATGAACGAGAGAAATATGCCTTACCTTTCTGATTATGTTTTTCAATTTTATTTTCAGTTGCTTCTAAGTGCATTTTCCCTCTATTGGATTGCACCTAAATGAAAATCAGAATTTACTTAATCCACCACTTTTTCACCTGTATGCTACCAATTTAATAAAGTGCAGTTAAATGTTAAGTCAGCGGACAAGTGCAATTAAAGGTACGCATTGACACAAACGGTGGTGGCTCATATTGACTTTGAGGAATAGTTTAATGCAATATATTTTTCCCCCCAATAAAAATATAGAAGCTGATTTGCAAATTTCTATTGGTCCTAACTAAAGGCCCTGCATTTAAAACAAAGTGGGTGGGAAAGCCAGGAAAGCTGTTGACATGGAGTGTAATCTGGAACTGTCAGCTGACAAAACAAACAACAGTGTCTGTCTACATGAAAAAAGCCCTAGTGGCTTTCCTGGTTGACAAATAACTGCCTACATGGACATTAATGTTCACAATATGATTCTTTAAGCCGGAACGACATTCAACAGTTCACTGTTTTATCAGTCTCCCTTTATTTGTTTGTGTTTGTATTGGACATGTGGTCGTGGTGATGTCTATGGTGCTCGCGCCGCTCAAATTTAGTGGCAGATCTGCTGCCTACTCTGATGGTCAAATGGTGAGCAGACTCTGCCTACTTGGTGCACTGGTGCACACCCAGTCTTGCTTTGGACCAATGGGCCTTTTTCACAGAAGACACTCTGACTTGACATAACAAGAAAATTAATGAATAATATAATGTGGACTGTACTGTCTTTACCTTTACTAGTTTCTGAGCCATGCCTGTATATTCTTGCTCACTGACAAGGCCTACCAACACTTAAAGGTCCACTGTGTAGGATTTAGAGGGATATATTGGCAGAAACTGGTTTAGGTTCAGGAAGCAAAACTATGGAGAGTCATTTCATTATTAAATCACCTTTTTTTGTAAGGAAAAACTTGCTAGTTGCTGCTATGACTTGCAGCTTTTTGATGGGCTTGCTTGAGCTTGTAGGAAGAGGCAGAGTTTAGTGGCCTTTCAACTTTTTGGGTGGATTTTTTCCTTAAGAATGTGGTTGGATTGCATTTACACCTGGCTGACGTTGAGCCAGCTCTTCATGACTGTAGAGGAGTAGTTTCATAAACTACAGGTTGGGACCTAATACGAGTCATAAGTCTATTTATGTATTCAACATTGACAACAGTAATGGGACTGCTGTGCGTGTGTGAGTAGCAGGATGGCTTACACAATCTTAGTATTGGGCCAGACCTTGAAAAGTTCCTCATACTGTAAATTAAATGCAGCATCAGCTAGAGCTGGGAGGAAATCGAAGTCTTGCCTCCAGTTGCCAGTCCCTATTCATTATAAGAATGTAGGGTCCAGACTATACAGTCTGTTTTGAAGGGTTTTTCTGAGCTTATAAAAACTGCTCAGCCCATTTGACGATCATGCAAACCCCTGTGTAGAAAATGCAAACTTTGTATAATTCTGTGAATGTATTACTTATGTCTCACTCGCTATGGTGCCGACTGTAATGCTATCAAAACACCGCATCAGGCTTTCATTCACAGACGCCTTCCTGAAGCCTGGAGTCAGTTTTCCAACCTTGTTTTTAGTGGCTTTTAATAGGTCCTGTATCACAGGTAAAGTACAGCTAGAGTTAGTACTCTAGGGTAGGTGGAGCCCTCGCAAAGGATTTGCATGAGGTTTGCAAAGCTGAATCTACCACTTAGGTCCGTCACTTGTGTCAGCTAAGTCAGTCGCTCAGTCAGTCAGTTGGTAAGGGAGGCGTCCAGGCAGGAAAAGTCAGACTCCACTGTGACTTGAAATAGTAAACCCTAAAGCAGACAGTCTACTGCTATCTTTCATTTATTCATTATAATTCTTACTGTGTTACATTACCAGAGGTTATGCTCCCTGACTAGAGCCTGTCCAATACTGAAGGGCCGATGCTGTTGGCTGATGTAATGTCATGTCTGGCATATTTTTATGTTGAGCAATATACACGAAAAGTGCTTTGAATTAACATTAACAATCATATCCATAAAGTATTTATTTAATAAGAATTAAATGCATACAAACTTGTCAATATTACATTGTCAAAATGTCTTATGAGGGAGTAAAGTTAGAAAGCGCTTAACAGTTTGCTTATCCACAAATACTTGGGAAGTGCCTAATGTATGGTGTTATTGCTATATAGGCCAATCTTCTTTTAAACTAAATCAATACATTTATGGCAATTAGATGAAATATTATGGAAAAGTTATGGAAAAGTTTTGAAATTGAATTATTATGTGTGGGTACCTTGTACTAAAGTATTAAACAGAGTTCCCACTGTGATGGAAAACCTGGAAAAGTCATAGAATTTCACAGTCAGCTTTTCCTGATCTTAAAAATTTATGGAAAGTCCTTAAAACTTTTGGAAAAGTCAAGGAAATTGTTAGAATAATGTTCCCTGTTGTTTTCTACTGTAAATGATGCAGTCTAGCTGCGTAGGGACTGCTACAAACATGACTTCTTACAGAATACAGTTTTCATATATACACACTCATACTCCAATTTTTGTTAAAGACCGCATACAAAGAACAGATCTGTAATAAAAGGAATAAGGCAAAAACTGAAAGCACGAGGAAGTACAGGGGGACTTGATCCAGGAGAAGAGAAAGAAAAGGAGAGGGAGAGCGACAGATGGCGGGCAGTAGATTAGCCCTCCCTTGCTGTTCTCTGCCCTTGTGAGAGCATCGATTAGACCACATTCACAAAACCTACACACTAGCACTCTCACTCTGTTACCCTTCGCCCCTCTCATTCTTTCTCTCTTTATCTCACTCATGCTCTATATCATGTGCTCATTTCAGCAGACAAGTCAGCGATCAGTCGATTAGCTTCCTAAAAATCTCTTGTCAGTCTCTACTGCCCCAGTTCCAGCCCTCACTCTGACTCTAGTTCTTATTTTCTGGGACATCAGAGCTGTCCTGCTGCCAAAATCCATGATCACTTCCTGTCAACCGAAGTCGGACGAGGAAATGCTTGTGTCTGTGGGTTACCGGGGCAGGAAGTGTTGAGCAGAAAGATTGGAATTTCTTTGCTCCTTTTCCTCCTCCGACTACATCATGTGAGTCTGACTGGCTGATGAGAGAGGGAGATATGGAGGAAGCAGGTGTTCAGCATGCCAATGATGAAGGGAATGTGAAAGCTACAGAAGCAACTCGATAGTCTGATTCACAGTGTCCCCAACTAAGATGCATGAAAATAAATTCAGTGTTGTATTTGATGTTTAAGTTACATATATTCATATCAGTTGTCTTAAAGTAAATGTGTAAAATGTAGTCCTCATAGTAGTGCATATAATGAGATTTTGATTATATATGCTCTGTACTGAAGCAACAGGTCACACTTTTCATCCCATAGCAAAAAAATGTTTTATATCTAATCAAGGCAGTTGTGTGGTGGCTATGTTTTAGCAGGAGGAAACAGCTGTGAATTGTCAAATTGTACCAACCACTTAATAGATAACAGATTTTTTTTTTTTTATTCTTGCTGGTCAGTGAAGCATATCTAACAGCCATTTTTTATATTTTACCAACATTTGGCTAGTGGGTGGTTCTAATTTTGTACCCTGCCAGCATGGTACAAGTTACTGGTCTTTTGTCAACAAGGAGCCCATATATGGTACATTTAGTCTGTGGACAAGTAGTCCTGGAAATATACCATGTTGTTACCCACCACAAGCCTCCCCACAACCAAACAATATTTAAAAAAAACCCACGGTGTTACAGATAGGACGATGTTGATATTTTATCAATATCAATACGAGATATATGACTCAACAATATTATAGAATACTGTGTATCCTTTAAACAAAGCTGTTCAAAAGAGGCTGAGTCATGCTTTTTGACCCCATGGTAGTTTGGGGTATGACAATGACAAGGCTATTGAGCCTTTCGGCAACTACAGATGTTCATCTGTTCACGTTTTTCCCCTACCTTTTTTTTTCTTCTTAGGATACATTTTTGGGCTTTTTAGCCTTTAATTGATAGGACAAACTAAGCGTGAAAGGGGGAGAGAGGGGGGGTGACATGCAGCTAAGGGCTGAGGCTGGAATCAGACCCACAGCCACTGTGACGAAGACTCAGCCTCTGTACATGTGGCGCCCGCTCTACCAACTGTCCTACTGGGCCACCTCATTTTGATGGTCATTAAGTCTCTTCTGCTGTATCATATTATCCATACTCTTATCATGATAGCTGACCAGCAGATGGAGACATGAAATATAATGCATTTCAGTGTATGCAATATTCATTCATTGTGCAAAATAATAAAAAAAAAAATTAGTTGGCCGATTCAGATATTTCCTTTTAAAGCCAACATCTGCCGATACTGATGACATGCTGATATTATCGTGCTTCTTATTGTGATATTTGTTTTTCTCCATATTACCCAGCCCTAGTTACAGAAACTAGGTCTAACTATGTCACAAAAAATACAAAAAGGACAATAAATCAGCTCTCTAGCTGAATATCTACCTCATCTAACCGCACTACTCCAATCTTTATTGCAGTAAACTAAAAAAATGGAAACACAGACACCTTCACCCTTGCACTAAATCCACATGTAACAGCAGCTGCATTCCCACACTTGCTTTGCATGTGCTTGACTCAACAGGAGTGGGTTTAAAGCAGACTGTGAAAGGTGTGGCCATTGGTGACAGGAAGGCAGGTTGGAAATCATTGAGACCAGAGCTTGGCTGGCAGTATCTCAACAGCTATTGGATGAATTTCCAACAATTTTGTAAGGACGTTCAAAGTAACCAGAGGATGAATCCCACTGACTCTGGCGATCACTGGACCTTTAAAATTTGTGGTCGCAGAGGATAAATTGTTATCATTTTGTTGATCCTGTGATGTTTCTCCTAATGCCATCATCAGGACAAAATGTTAGCATGCCACCACATTGACATAAAATGGTTCATATGGTAAACATTTTTTGCTGTATTCGCATGCTCCTCTGATGGTCCCATTTCCCGAGTTGAAAAGTCATTCTTCAGACTTTGGTGTGTTCATGGGCTTTAAAATTAACATGAACAAAAAAAACATTTACTTTTATTCGACATGTTTCTGCATATATGACGTCAACTCATTAGATAGTGTAAAAACATTTTTCCAGACTTTCTAAGTTGTTTGTCCTACTTAAGGAAGCGTTCACAAGAATTTTCTCAGTTGGCAACTCATTTTTCTGATTATTCTGACACCACAGGGATGCAGGGTAATTAACATCACTGCTGGCATTATATTTTGAGCCATGTTAGCATGCTGACGTTAGCATTTAGTTTTAAGCACAGCTGCAGTGAGCCAAAGGATGAACATTAATGCAGCATCTGTATACTGCAAACCCATCAAACTTGCACAAAGAACTGATGTCTCATCACCAGGACACTACCGGTATTTTGTCCAGTGACTGAAACAACCTTCGTAGCTGCTGCAAGAGCCTAAATCTGGTCCAACACAGTATTGAACAGGGGTTATATTTTGGTAAATATCGTCGTTATGAAGATTTATTTGCCTAGCTTGTGTAGTATTGGTGTCCGGCCACTACAGTGATCAGTGTGGATAGTATTGGAGCATGTCCCAGTAGTTTAAAAGCTTTGGGACATGGCCAGACGTCCTGACTGAAGAGAACAGGAGGAGCCCTGTTTGACTGTGCTGACTGACCAGAATCTCTCCCCCGCTGCCTTTTTTCTCTCCCTCCTCTCAGTGACACCACTGTCCTGTTTTAGCTGCAGTATTGACTGATGACTGGGCTGTGACTGTGTGTTTTGCAGATGGCTGCGAGCAGTAGCTGAGGACGCCACCGGGAGTTCCCCCTCTCTGCCTCTGCCACCTGCAAATATGAATGGTAAGACCACTGCAGTGTGTGTGTGCGCGCGAGTAGGTGGAGGAAGGGGGAGGACCAGACATGAACAGGAGCATGTTTTTTTTGGCTCTGCAGATCTGCTGTGGCCAACACAGTGTTGTTTCTAGTAATAATTCCCAGTTCGATGCTTGTGTGTGGCTGCGTATATATCTGTCTGAATACAGTTGTAATCATTTGTGTCTTACTGTGTCTTACTGTTAGTATGAGTGAGGGCTTAATTTTCAAATCCCCACTGTCCCTTCTTGACCAGCTTACTTTGAGTCCTAATTTTAGTCAATTTGTTGTGCTCTGTGGTCATTACAAATTCAATCACTTTCCATATTGTGACACCATATTTAGGGTGTCCGCCACAGGACTAAAGTTACAGGAGCTGTGTGTATTTTGTTGATGAAGTGAACTGTCCATTCACTGTGTCTGCTGACTGACTTTAAACACTGATGTGTAGTCAGCCTCTGTGAGAGTGCTGTTGTGCCCTCCAGTTTGAACAAAGTGACACAGTAACAGTGCACTTCATTATCACTTTGTCAATATCAATGCATTCTCGACTCCCGGCTGCCACTGAGGCTGGTGTTTGAGTGTGCGTGCAACTGTCTTCCTTCCTGTTTCTTTGCAACTCATAAAACGGTTCCAGACTTTTTTGTAACCACACAAAGTCTATGCTCATTTGCTTTGCTCAGAGTGTTGTCTGTGTGTAATTTACACTTGTGTGATTTATTTAAACAGTGAGAAAGTGAAACAGCCGTGGGCTTTTTTGAAGAAGCAGTTTTGCTGAGTAAGACTCAGAAATCCCTCAAATCCAACACATTTATCAATATAAAAAGGTTAATTTTCATGCTTCCGGTTGACGACAGCCATGGCCAGAGTCATAATTCGTTTGGGTTGTATATACACTGGATTGTTTTTAATAACTTTAAAGTACTTGAAATGTGCATTGTGCAGCTGTATCATCCAAGTTAATACAAGTACTGGATGGAAACTTGGTATGGGCAGATAGTCAGTATCAAATGACTCTGATCAGGATCATGGGCAAAAAAACTTGATTGGGACATCTGTAACCAACCAGACCTTGAAGGAATTTCTTCAATTTGGCGCAAATGTCAACTTTGACTCAGCAATGAAGTTGTTTGATTTTGTTGTACAAAGTTCATTATGACCTCAGAAAACATGTTTTTGTACAAAACTCAAGAATTCATATGTTAATTAAGACAAAACTTCACACAGATATCTAATAGGATAACATGGTGAAATAATGACATTTTATTAACAAAAGTTCAAGGTTCAACTTCATTGTGACATCATAATGTTATGCAAAAAGACGTTTCTATAAAATGCCGTAACAGAAGGAGAAACGTTTGGTCAGATATTAAAGTGACATTAATCTTTGGTGTACACCGTGAAACTGCTTATTGTAAATATTTGCTGTGTCGCTGCGTTGTGAATCATCCACATTTTGCCAAAATACACGTAAAAGTTTTTATTTGATCATTTAATTCCTTCAAAGTCTTCACTACATATTGTATATTGGACAGACATAGATGTAAACAGCAACTTGACTGTTTGGCAGAGGCATACAACCATTATGTATGTAATTTTAGAAGAGACCTGTGATGACTGGGTTCATATTCATCTAGAAGATAATGGCTATATTTCCTGATTGGTGCTTTACACTTTGGAATTTCTTTTTTCTCTCTTCAGGTAGTCCAAGTATATGGGCGGTCACTCCAGAGGAGAGGGTCAAACATGATCAGAAGTTTGACACCCTCTCCCCATCAATGGGCTATGTCTCAGGTACACACACACAAGCATCACCGCACAGACTGTTGGTGCATCACACTCAGAGTGATTTACCTGCCAGTACATTTCACCAGGACACGTCCCTCAGCCATGAGATGTGTAAAGCAGTGATTTTTTAAAGCCACAGTAAAACACAGGCACTTGCAAATATGAGTAGCTTTGAAATGCACACAAATGTTGTTGACATTCTCAGGTGACCAGGCAAACATACACACTCATGTAGGCATAGAAATACCGTAGATACTAATGAACTTCATGCAGACACATTATTCGATTTGCATGCAGGAGAATCTCTATTTTCTTGTGTCTTACCTTTGTCTCTTTTTGTAGGGGAACAGGCTAGGAAGTTTTTCCTCCAGTCGGGGCTGCCTGCATCAGTTTTGGCTGAGATTTGGTGAGAATCACTTTGACACTCACACACTCAGATTTTTAAGTAGGGTAAAACATTATTGGGAAAAAATATAATTGCAATGATTTTAGACCAATATTATAATTGCCATTCAGTATGTAAGTTCCTTATTACCTTTTATACACTATACACTATTATACAATATTGGATACAGTCAACACACACTGCTCTTTCATCCAGGCTGTCATCATGAAATGAGATAAACAGATGCATGAACTGATACAAATGACTTATCTTTATTTAACTACTGAATTGTAAAAACCCTCAATCACAGAAGAATATTCTAACTTGTAACTTCAAGCCTGTAATAACAAGTTGTTTTCTTTATCTACCTCTATTTGCATATGTCATGTGGAGCGTAGGGCAGCGTGTGCATGTGAAGCTTACATTGTCAGTTATATCCGACCCGGTTGTTGTTTCGATTAACCAAAACTTTTGTGATTGCATTGTATTGCATTGCAGTGTCAGATTAAATGTGATTTATCACTGGAATTTATCACGAGACAAAAGATTTGAGCAGTCTTTAATGACTATATCTGTTTCCGTCTGTCTCTTAGGTCTCTGGCTGACATGAATAAAGATGGGAAGATGGACAGGTTGGAGTTTTCCATCGCTATGAAGCTCATAAAGCTAAAACTCCAGGGTACACAGCTTCCCTCATTACTGCCAGTCATCATGAAGCAGCCTCCAGTGCCTGCTCCCAGCCTCAGTAACCCAACCTCATCCTTGAGCAACCCAGCCTATGGTACAGTAATATTATTATACACTGCAGGTGGATGTTCATTAGCAAGGAACTCTCCATGGTGTGAAATGTGTCTTTTGGCTCAGCAGCCCAACACATTAAAAAGTGTTTAGGTTAAAACATGGAAATGCAATTTTAAAAAAACTAATTTGGGGATTTTAACTACTATTGAAAAGCATATGTAAAATGTGTCTGACTGGTCACCTTATATGTTTGTGCACATTCATTCTGACTGCTGTGTCATCTAACTGGTATATCTATTGTGCATGTGTGTCTTAGGTATGGCTTCTGTGCCTAACATGTCCATGATGCCCGGGACAAACCTCACCATGTTGACCCCTATCTCTATGGCAACCTCTGGACTCTCATCCTTGACACCAATGACAGGCCTTACCCCTTTGGTTCCTACAGCAACAGGCATGAGCCCTCTAATGGTCTCCACTCTCCCAAACGGCTCCATTTACCAACCAATTCCAGCCGGATTGGCCACTGGTACAGATGATTTAAATTTCCACCTTTTATTCATGTATTTACTCAGAAACTGTATTTACTACTTTACTTGCATAAAGGCAGCAACTACTTTTTTCACTATTAATGGATCAGTTGTTCCATGTATAAAATGTCAAATAATTGTAAAATGCACATCACAATTTCCCAGAACCCAAAGTGACATCTTCATATTGTTGTTTTTTTCCCAACCAACAGTCCCAAACCCAAAGAGCATTTTTATGCCAGGTATTATGAACATGCATCTTGAGTCATCCAATCACAAGTGGACAGTGCAAAATACAAGTGTAAACAACCACCAAGACGCATTGTGATGCAATCACTCAAACCACTTGCTTAGGTAGTCTGGGATGCATTTCACCACATATGTTTTGATGTGTAAACTCTAAAGCATCCTGATGCGTCCCTGACGAGGACTAAGTCAATAATGCAGGACATGTTGGTTGTTTGCTAATGCTCTGTAACCTGCCTGTTTCTTGATGAGATGGATAAAGTGTTGCATGACCATCCAGAGTTTTGCTTGGTGGAAGGAGAAGTATTGATTTATAGTGACAGCAGTAACTCCAGTTGTACTGATACAACTACTAATGTGCTAATAAGCATGCAAGTGAGAGAGTGGGAGCCATAAGGGACCTGGACCCTTTGACCCTCTAGTGAAGTGACGTAGGCATTAATGAAATCTGAACACAAGCGGTTAGCTGGAGACACATTATAGACACAGATGTGAATGCAATGTGTCTTGGCTGTTCATTTGGGTTTGGATCACTGAAACACATGTCTATTCCAGGTCTAAATAGGCTCAAAGATTCTTTATTTACTAACAAAAATGAAAAGAAGAATTATCGAATTCTCACATTTACATTTTTCACATTTTTGCTTGAAAAAAAACTGAAACCATTATTGGTTATGGTTGGGGATTAGTTTTCTTTCCATTGACTAATCGATTAATCAACTAATTGTGGCAGCTCTAATTGCAAAGTGCTTTTTTCCCTCACAGTCCCCTACTTTGAGAGTGAATATTGTCTGTGTCTACAGCAGAATGTAGATGATAATATATTTTTGAGGGGAAAAAGAGGGCAAGGGAGAGTCAGATCTCTCTGTCTCATCTCCATACAAATAGCTTCCCTGACCTTGGAAAGCTCTGCTGGATGACAGTATATCACTGACCCACTGATAGGTTGTCCTCTCCTTCCTCCCTTTCTGATAATAAATAAAATGTCTTTATGTAGGAGATGGAGAGGGGGATGTCATCAAGATTTTCTGGTTGTGGTTAATGGCCACAATATCATCATGAAATTACAGATAATGATATGAAAGTATGTGATTGTTTGCTTTGTGTTGTCAGGCCTACCTCTCTCTGCATCCCCCTACTCTACGCTCGGACGTTCTTCTTCTCCTGCTGGAATGAACAAAGCCTCTTCGCTGCTGGACCTAGCATCCACCAGGTAACTCACACAAAAACTCACTTTCCCCTTTTGCACAATCAGTGCCTCATTCATCTTGTCTGTCTTTTTGGAAAGCAACAAAACACACCGAACCTCCTGAAGTTTGGTGCATTCAGCTTGTGTTTTTGTGTCACTTCATTTGTCTTTCAGCTCCGCTTCCTCGTCCCCCTCTGTGATGTCCCCCATGGTCACTGCTCCCAGCGACTGGGCTGTGCCACACGCCTCCAGACTTAAATATAGACAGCAGTTCAACAGCTTGGACAAACAAATGACAGGATACCTCACTGGTACGAAGTGTGTGCGTGTGTGTGTGTGTGTGTGTGTGTGTGTGTGTATATATATATATATATGTACTCCATGTGAACAGTGTGGTGGTTACATAAACAGACTATGGCTGGTATGCAGGCGTGGAGGAATCATGAACAATTGATGATATAGCAGTTGACTCCCTCTTACTTTCTGTGTGTCAAGCCTTTGCTAACTTTAAGGAAGAGGAGGCTGTGGCTGCCACAGATGTGGGTGTGTTCAGACACAGCAGCAGTTTCTCAACACACACACACACGCATGCGCACACACACACAGAGAGTCAAGTATGCATTTGCCTTTTCTGTTACTGCAAGCCTTGCTGGACCTGTTCTTTTGAAACCGCCACGATGCATGCACACACACTCACTTCAGCCACACTTGCAGATGATTTAATCACAGAATGAGTTTGCACATTATGTGCAGTCCAACATTGAAAAAGGGATGATATTGTAGGGTTGACTACTTACAGTATATTTGACGTGAATATCATCACTAGGTGGGTAAAGGTAAATAATAGAACACCACAGTCTGGTTAGTTCAGAAAATTGCACTTTACTGTAATGTAGCCTTAAAAACCAGTTAAAGACAACACTTACAACATTAGGATATATCCAAAATCTAAGACAAGATCTAGTCTCATATCATGATATCAATAAAATACTGATATGTTGACCAGCCCTAGTCCATCACAATAAGTAACTTACATGAATAGCTTTTATCAGTTATTTGAGCTCGTAGATTATAGCAAAACAAACGAGCTATCTGTTGATTAAGTGTGAAACTGTTTTAAAAAGGCAAAATATTTTTCATACTGTCACAGTCCTTTGATCATCATCTCTAATATCCGTGTTGATGAATGGGGGTTAAAAAGATTCAGAGTAACTATTGCATCTTGAGAGTTGTTTACATTTTTTATTTAAACAGGGAGAGAACCTGGAATCAGTTTAAGGGCTCATTTACACTCCCTTTACGTACTCCAGTGGTACTGCTCCGTTTTTCCGTATCCATTAGCTTTCAGAAAACATGCACAAATATAGACGAGAAAGCTCTATTCATACCCATATACGTATGTAAAGTTTAGCAGAAATGAGCTCTTGGAAACCAGTTGTGATGGTGCACAGGACTTCTCTCTTTGTTCACTTGCCACATTTTAGTTTAATGAGTAAAGGCACACGTATTGTACAGGTCCTTACACACACCCATGACCTTTTCCCTCCTCAACCACACCCACACATCTGTGCTGTACAGGTGTTCTGATGTTTGTCACTCTTGTTGCCAGGTCAGCAGGTGAGAGGTGCCATGGCGACCACGATGCTGACTCAGACACAGCTGGCTTCCATCTGGTGAGAACATCTGTGTTCATGTCCCAGTTTGTTACAGTGTTGTGTTCAAGAGCCAAAGTTGGTTTTGGCAGCCAGACAAAAGAAACTTCATTCCACTGTAGCTGGTATGACATTACACCATTGTTTGAAAGAAAGGAAATAAATAACTTGTAAAATCTGGTTAAACTTTAAATTATATTACCGTACCTCTAGTGTGATTTTTAGGGGGGTGCAAAGCTGTAGTTCATAGCTTTTATAGAAAATGTATATTTTTTTGATATTTGCTAAAACTGTCACTGTATTCACACAGCACTTAACTAAACAGATAATTAAAAAAAACCAAACAGTTACACTCCTCTGTCTACTCTGTTGCCTCGTAGTGCTTCTAATGGCCTTCTCTGAATGAAAACAAACAATCAGAGCTTTTAACAGCAGAGATTCTATCTCTTGGAGGCATTATATGGGGACAAGGGTCATGGTTTTTTATCACAAAATATCTCCCTCATGTTCCTTTTTCAGAATACAGCGACAATTTCAGCAGATGTGATCAGATGTGAACAGCTATAGCTTTAACTCCCCAAATCCTCCCGTATGTTCATAAATGATCCCTATAACTTGTGCCTCAACTTATAGACTGGACATGTCAATGTAGATCAGAATCCATAAGTAGCTGAGAACTATAGCCGCTGACCTTAACTAGCAGTTCAACTTAACATAAATGTGATGAAAACAGCTGATCGGCAGAAAGGTGCAAATCTTTCTATTAATCTCATACTCAGAGGCTGTTTTAAGGATGTATGCTGTGTAGTTCACATCATGCACACCCATAGGTCAGTCTCTGCGGCTGGACAGCTGAACTGACAAACACGGAGACTGCCAGTCGTTGAGATAACGTTACAGGACTGTAAATAATTGGCTAGCAACAGCAGAGGGAGACTCCTTGGATAAATAACATATTTTCACATCTAAATTGGCGAATCAAGGGCTTATTTCGAACAAACTAGAGTAAGTAGCACACAAATCACACAAATCGCATCCTTTACTGTAGATATCATCCAAGCTCACTATTGCATTGATGGTATGAAATCATGCATAAACCTTGTTCCTCCAATCTGCCACTCACCTGCAGGACTTTAGCTGATGTGGATAAAGATGGCAAGCTAAAAGCTGAGGAGTTTATTCTGGCAATGCATCTGGTGGACATGGCAAAGATGGGACAACCACTGCCGCTGACACTGCCAACTGAACTGGTACCACCCTCACTAAGGTATGTGCACACATATGACACAATTCAACAAAAACATTGCAAATACCCTGAACAGCAGATATAAGCGTTTTCAATATTTAAGTACATTAAACATGGACTACATTAATGTTTGTCTAATATTTTGATTGTATGCATTCCAACAAGTTATTTTAAATCTATGCTCCAGGACTGCAGTGAATGGATCCAGCTCTTCTTCCTATGCTGCGCTAATTGATGACTTGGACATAGAACCTCCACAGAAAGCCAAAACCAACAGTCAGTACTCACACCACCAACCCTAAACGCATAGTGTAACTGTGTTATGTTAAGTATCATTCTCTATGTTCTCCATTATTAAGATAATCCATTTCTCAATGATGCCAAGTAACCAGATAAGATCAATGGCTGTGGTCAGACTTGCTTTTTATTTTTGTACATACACTGATGAGTTATAATTGAATATAACATACATATTGTTGTAACAAAAACAGTGGCCACTCGCAGCAACCTAAACTGTAGCAGCTAAAAGCTGTTTTAAATCCTTAAATTTCCTAAAAATCAATTAAATTCATGAATGTTTCTATTTTAACTGTTTATGGTCCTCCTATTCAATCACGTTAGTTCAAATAATAAGTAATTAGTCAAACAAGTTATCAACATTTTCTAAATTAAAAAAAATAAAATAAAGTTTGTGTATCTATTGCGTTGTCCTGCAGTCACATTTGCAATTTAAATACTTTTAAAAAAGTTTGGGTTCATTTAGTGTTCAAACCGAATAAAGATTAAAATAAGTTATCTAAATTCTTTATTCATTCAGAGAAAATAGATATTCTGAGTTCGATTTAAATACTTACTCCCAGTAGAGTTGGGTCGATTTCCAAGTATTGCCAGTCTGGTGTACGAGCTTAAACCGGCTGAACTGGCATTTGTAATTATGACACTAATTTAAAAGTTCACAACATCAGCAACCTGTGGCTCCTGGTGGTAAACTTCGGTATACCGGTCTGGTCCAACGTTTGGCTTAATATCAAACTGGTTTGAAATTTTTCCAATGAACCCAACTCCCAATCATCATAACATGTACACCAACACCGACTTCATGAGAACTTTTGTTTGTCTTCTTCAGTGACGTTTGAGGATAAATTCAAAGCTAATCTGGAGCGAGGGAACGCAGAACTGGAGAAAAGACGACAGGCACTGCTGGAGGCGGAGAGGAGAGAGAGGGAGCGGCAAGCTCAGAAGGAGAGAGAGGAGCGAGAGAAGAGAGAGAGGGAGGCTCGGGAGGCCGAGGAGAGGAGGAGGAAAGAGGAGGAGAGGAGGCTGGAGCGACAGAGGGAGCTGGAGAGGCAGAAGGAAGAGGAGCGACAGAAAGAGATCGAGAGAAAAGAGGTACTGTGGATGCTGTATTTTCGTGTATGATTGGTTCCGTCTTTATATTTACAGCAGAGAGTCGTGTCTTTAACGTCAGTGTCCTGTATGGGTTCATTCCAGGCTGCACAGCGGGAACTGGAGCGTCAGAGGAAGGAGGAGTGGGAGAGGAGGCGGCGAGGAGAGCTCCAGATAAAGAGGGAGCAGGAGCAGGATGATATCATCAGATTGAAAGCAAAGAAAAGGAGTCTTGAGATGGAGCTGGAGGCCGTGGTGAGTGGTGGAGAGAGATTGTAGGTGTATTTCGGTGCAACATATCACATACAGCTGTACTGCAGGCTTTCACCCATCAAAAACACATTAAGGAGAGTTTGTAAAGTTTCTGTCATACTCTCTCTCTCTCTCTCACTGTGTTTCTCACTACCTCAGGGAGACAAGCATCGTCAGATCTCAGACCGACTACGGGACTTTCAGAATAAGAAAAAGCATCAGAAGACTGAGCTGGATCTGACCAAACACAGGAAAGAGACACGCCAGCAGGACATTAACAACTTGCAGAATCAGCTAGAGGTGTGTGTCCTGTGTTTCTGAGTTGTTTATGATGCTTATTAATGGTTTTAACATTTTTTGTTATCTGTGATGCATGGGTCGGATCATTGCTTTCTCGAGAGACAAACCAGTGGAGTGATGCAGAAATAAGTTTGTATGTTTGCACTCCTGGTTCTGTCGTCTCAGAATCAATCGGTTTTTTGAATGGGTTCTGGGGTAAATGCCTGAAATAAAGTCTGGTGTTAACACAAGCTTAAGAGACTTTCAGATTTTGTTCTACAACATCAAATCCATCAGTAAATAGCCCACTCAAATTTTGAATCTTTAATGTGTTTTAAAAAAGGCATTTGCTAACAAGTGGCTAAAAGAGACTACAGAACGTCATCATGCTGAACACAGCTTTATAGCCTCATTGTCGGGTTGACGTTAAATCTTAAGTCTTAAATCTTGAAAGTCGTGTTAATTTGTGTGGGTTATCTCTTTGAATTTGTAAGTATTCGAATGTTTTTTTTTGCCACAGAGCTTGTTTTCAATAATAATCCAAAATTCAAAGAAAAAATCCTGTAGGCTTTTTGACAAGGGATCCAGGGCAATACCAACTTGAAAATAATGTCATACCTGCACAACTCTATAATCTTTTTCCAAATGTTTTCCTTCAGTAATGAATTGATGTTGTTTTTAATGCTTTTCCTCTTGTTTAGGAGTTCCAGAGGAAGTTGTCCCAGCTGACTCCGGAGCAGAAGAGACTGACGGACAAACTCAGAAACATGTCACTGAATAACCTGCCTGGTTAGTATTGATGGATGAAATGATAGAGGGTGAAGTTAATTGGGTAGTTAAATCACATTAAAAAAAAAAACCTAAATAAGTGAAAGGCATAAACATTCTTAACACGCAGCAGAAACAGAAATTGGAAACACATGAATGAGAATGTAATTATAGATTTTCACTTTGTAATCTTTCCTGGTGCTGTCAAGATTCCACCTTTCTTTTCTTTCCTCTTCTGATTCTTACTTCTCTAACTGTATTTCATCTGTTCGTAGTGTCAACCATGTCCACCCTGAAGGTGGCAGTTACAGAGAAAAAAGGGACATGTGTTAAACTGCAAGAGCAGCTGGAAGCTCTGGAGAAAGAGACCGCTGCCAAACTGTCTGAGATGGACCAGTACAACAAAGATATGCAGGTGAGAATTAAATGTATTAAAACATAAGTAGAGCAGCTTAACATGGCATCAGTTAATAAAACTTAACTTCACGTAGAATATGTGTTCAGGTTTGCCAGTTCTTTTCAAAGGTCCTCAAAATATCTCATTGAAATTATTATCTTAATCACTTTTAAATCATTTGTATGTAACTATTAAAACATCCTAGTAATTAGTCTCTCTTTGGCTGTTAAGTGACTGCAGTCAGCATCCTGTAGCTTGCACTCGGTGCTTGCACATGGTAGCTGTGAGTGAGCACTTTGGCTGGCCAGTTGTTTGATGACATTAGCAAGCTCTATTTCTCAGCCAGTGTTACGTTGCACACTGTTAGTGCTGTAGCAGAGCTGAAGACAGGCACTCGGAAACACACATAAAATCACATTTTTCGGATTATCCTAGAAAATTTGGTCTTTACATAGAAGTCAATCCGCGGGCTGCTAGAGGCAACAGAGAAGTGGGGGAGGTCTCAGTTCTTAAGTTATGCTACAACTAGTTGATTCATTCATTCATTATCCGTAAACGCTTATCCTGTTAAAGTTTGCGGGCTGCTGGAGCCTGTCCCAGCTGACACTGGGAGAGAGGCGAGGTACACCCTGATGAAGTTTCCAGGCTATCACAGGGCTGACACACACACAGACAACCACTCACACTCATTAGAATCACCAATTAACCTGCATGTCTTTGGACTGTGGGAGGAAGCTGGAGAAAACCCACACTGACATGGTGATAACAGGGAAACTCCACACAGAAAGGCTGCCCCACCCTGGGTGCTAACCTGAAACCCTCTTGCTTTGAGGAGCCGATGCTAACCACTGCATCACCAGGGCGCCACAACCAGTTTACCTATTGGCAAAAAAAAAGATATTACTGGTAAAAAGTTACCTATCTTTTGTATTTTGCTGCCTCACACTTTGTTATCATCAGTTGCAAATACAACTTTTAGCTTGTTTGTTAAATGATCAGCACCTCTTGCAGGCAGACTCATTTAACTGATAAGCAATTAGGGTAAATGACTTGATTAAAAGTATGATGCAGAGTATGAAATGGACTTCTGCCTGTGATTGTGCAGTGCAATGTTAGTACATTATGTGAATCATGACATAAAATGAACAGGGTAGTGGTGGCAATGTGATACTTCATCATCCAACTGGATCTTTTTCCTGTTGTTTTCCTTACAAACTGAACTCATCTTTATATCTTGTTTGCCTAATTTTAGCCTTTTAGTGCCTTTTTAGGGTTAAAAAAAGCAAAAGGAAAAACCGTTTCTTTTAAGTTTTAACACATTTAGGTGTGTGCAATGCCTGTTTTTAATTTACACAAATATTACATACTACTATAGCTTGACCCTTTATGCCTTTTTTCTCTCCTCCAATCAGTTATCTGTCGTAACCTTCTATCTCACCTTTATTATCTGTAACTTTGATTTCTCTCCTCTGCAATTCCCTTCTTCTCTTCTTTTCCTCTGCTGGATGCATTTCCTCTATTTCTCCCTCCCCTCTCTCCCCTCTCACCCATCTCTTACCCCTTGTCCCCATATTTGCAGTATGTGGGTGATGAGGACTCTATGCTTCAGGCTGTCCTCTGTCTGCTGGCCTGCCTCCGTAACCTCTTCTACCTACTAAAGGTTTTCGCTTTAGGTCTCTTTGTTGTCCTCAATTTTTTCCTCTCTTTGCATTGCTCTGCTCATATTTCTCCATCATGCTGACATCTTGTGTCTGTGCTGTTTTAACTCTTTTGATATATCTCTCTTCTCTCTGTCTCTTACACCCCCCTACAACTTGCTCAATGTTTAGGCACCTTTGTGCATGCTCTGTGTGTATGTGCATGGTGTGTGAGGTCAGTCCTTCGCCCATCATGTCTATCTAGACAGCTCATTCTTTAATTCAGTTACATATCTTTAACTCTGCAATTAAATGTGCATTTTTATGTGTGTGCCAGGAACTAAGAGAGAGTCAGAAAAAACAGCAGGCAGCACTCGAAAAACTACGGAGCATCAAAGAGGACAAACGACGTGAGCTGAGTCGAAGGAAGAAGGAGGAAGAGGAGAGGAGGAGGAGGGAAGAGGAGAGGAAACGACAGGAAGAGGAGAGGAGGCGGAGAGAGGAAGAGGAGGCTCAGAGGTATTTTGCTTTTTCAGGGGTTCAGTTTTGGTTTCTCTATTAAAACTAAAATGAAAAAAAAAAACTTTTTCACATTGACATACAAATGTTAAAATAATGTTATCTTTTCACTCTCAGGCGTATTAAGATGGAAAAAGAGCGCCAGTGGCAGGAGAAGCTGAAGAGGGAGGAAGAGGAGCATCAGAGAAGGCTTAAGGAGGAGAAGGAGGCGAAACAAAAGGAGGAGGAGGAGAGAGAGAGACGGGCTCTCATCCAGGCTGCCAAGGAGGAGGCCGAACGAGAACTCAGGGCAAGGGAAGAGGCAGAGCGGAAAAAAAGAGAGGCAGAGGAGAGGAAGAAAAGAGAGGAGGAGGAGCGGCAGAAGCAAGCAGAGAGACAGAGGCAGGAGGAGGAAAGGAGACAGCTGGAGGAGGAGAGGAGGCAGCTAGAGGAAGAGAGGAGGAAATTGGAGGAAGAGAGGAGGAGAGAGGAGAAGAGACGGAAAGAAGAGGAGGAGAGACGCAAGAGGGAGGAGGAGAGGAAGAGGTTAGAGGAGGAGCGGAGAGAGGAGGAGCGTCAAAGAGAGAGAGAGGAGGAGGAGAGGAGGAGACAGAGGGCGGCCTTGGCTGCCGTTCGAGATGCAGAGGAGAGGAGAAAGCGAGAGGAGGAGGAGAGAAAGAAGAGAGAGGAGGCAGAGAGGAGAAAGAGGGATGAAGACAGGAGGAAGCTTCAGCAGCAGCAGGAGGAGGAGAGGAGGCAGCGTGAGGAGGAAAGAAAGAGGGCAGAAGAGGAGAGAAAGAGAAAAGAGGAGGAGGAGGAGAGGAGGAAAGCAGAGGAGGTGAGAAAGAGGAAGGAGGAGGCAGCTCGTCAGCAGCAGCAGCCTAGTGGAGGAGGGAAGGTTGATATTCACGAAAAACTGTCGGCTCTTCTGAGAGGACTGGAGGAGAGGAAAGGTAAGACACAAACGCACGTTTTTAAGTTTACCGTACGTCTCTGTCCTCCCCTCCTGTCCTCAGTGTCTACCCCGATATGCTGCTTTAGGTGGGCAACCCAGAGCCACTCAACACAGGAAATCGGCGGCTCTCACATCCTTCAAAGCTCTCTACCCGTTCACTGCCCGAAACAACGAAGAGCTCACCTTCAATGCAGATGACATCATTGAGGTAAGATTGAATATTCAGATTCAACTTTATTCATTCAGGAAGGGTAATTCAGTTTTTACAATCTACACAGACCAAACATGAACTCACAGACAGAAACAAGCAGCAGCAGGCAGTAGTGCTATGTCAGAGAAATCAATATATGGGCAAAAGGTGCACACTGGCACCTGGTGTGGTCCCGTGCATACTGACTCACACGAGGACCAGGCAGAATAAATAAAAAATTCCCATGCTTTAATACATATGTTAAAGCTTATAAATAAAACATTTCAATGCATTGTACATCACTTAAATGGATTCATAGTATGTATGAATAGGCTTGCCAGCCATGTGAAAAAAACAGACACAATGATAAACCAACCATGTGGTGTCATTTGAAAAGACTACTGTCAACATTTAGCAGCCTGATAGCAGGATGATGGTGTGAAAGGAAGAACTTTTCTTCAGATTAGCAGACCATGTAATCATATCCAAATGTCAAAAGTCTCCTTACTCTTCCTCACTTTTTGACTTTTCTTCCTCTTTGTTCTGCCAGGTTGATGAGACGACAGAGCGGGAGGAGGGTTGGTTGTACGGCAGCAGACAGGGGAAGATGGGCTGGTTCCCAGAGAGCTACGTCGAGAGATTGGCCCCATCAGACACAGCTAAAAACACTCCTGCTGTTGCTGCTGCTCCTAAAGTGCCGCTCCAGTCACAGCTTTCCAATGCCCTTGATGCTGCCAAGGCAGCAGGGACAAAGTCTGCCTTTACGCCAACGCACTCTCCACACCCTGCACCCTCTGAGACACAGGGACAGGTGAGATGTTCATACCTTATATACAACAAGCCCTCTTACTGCTGCAGCCTTGAATGGCCATGGTATGATAACTGTCTGGTTATACAGAAACACTCAAATACTCTCTTTGCTGTCTTTCCCTCTGTGCCTCTGACAGAAGGTCGTGGGTAACCTTTTGGCCCAGGCCCTGTGCTCATGGACAGCGAAGACAGACAGCCATCTGAACTTCAATAAGGACGATGTCATTCAGGTGTTGGAGCAGCAGGAGAACTGGTGGCTGGGAGAGCTGAACAATGAACGAGGCTGGTTCCCCAAAACATACGTGACACTGCTGGGAGAAGAAGAGAGTTCAGAGTGAGTCTTCATATTTTCTCCCCATGATTAAAGTAGTTTGGGGACAGGGATGTCTCTTTGTAAAAATTAATTCCTCTTGGAGCCCTTTCTGGAGCCCTTTAAAAGCAATATCAAATTCAAACAAGCCATAAAGGAGACTTATTGGTTGAGTTGGCAAATTACCACTGCTACTGAAACACGCACAGTCGTGTATTTCACTTCCATTATTCCCCAGCTATATTAGAAATTAGTTTGCATTTGTTTTTGTTTTTTTTTTTGTTCAGGGACTCAAGTAAATGTCATAAAGTGATGACTGAATCATGAAGTGTGACACATTTAAAAAGAAAATTGAGGCACATAGGGAGAGACATGAGGCAAAGTTACTGTATGAAGTGGAGGGGACAGGTGTATGCCGGTGTTGTTAAGACAACTGGATGTTAGTTATTGTAGTTTGTCTCGCTGATTTAGATAACATGCATCAAAAAAGGCATTCCTGTTCTAAATCTAATCTGACTGCAAATACTGCATACAGTTTTATATTCAGTGTGGCTTGCATTGATATTATGTCATATCTGGACTTATCTAGACACATCCTGTTCTTTTCTCTGGCCTGTCTCTTCTCTTGGTCCCTCATTATTTACCCTTTATTGCTCCATTTTGCAATTCCACAATAGCAACACCTGCCCACAGCTGTTGTCCACAGCCGTCGTCCACAGCTGTTGTCTACAGCAGTTGTCCACAGCATAAGCGCGTCATGTGACAGTAATAATTATCTGTGCAAAACACAGTGCAGTGTTTTTAGTTATATGGATTAAGTGTGATCTTTTTTAGCAGTCAGATTATTCCGTTTCTCAAGGAATTGTATTTAGCCCTATAAATAAAACACAGGGCTAAATTTGTAGCCCATACCCAACTTTCACCTCGCGCAAAAACTCAATATCCTGAAGCACACCTGGCTACTTTCTTTACATATTTTGTCGCTATTGGGATGCATTTTATTTCAGGCAAAAATGGTAAAAACATGCATCAGCCACATGAAAATGTCTACTGTGTGTCAGTGAGTGTGCCTGAGTCTAAAGGTACTGTAACTGTTAAGGTATGTCAAGTATTTACAGCAGAAATGACTTCTTTCCTCGTGTGTGATGAGGAATCTGCAGCGTTCACTTACAAGTTGCACAACCGCATCACATTTATACAGTATGATTCACAGCTCGCTTTGTATCAAAGTGCTGTGGTGAAGAGGAAGCTGAGGTGAAGCTCCTGATTTACCAGTCTGTCCAGTCAAGTGCACGTTCCAACATTTACCTCTGGCTAGTAACCAAAAGAGTGTGTTTTTACAGGTTAAGGGGAGCAGAATTGCTGCTCATTTGTATTGAAAGGAGTCACTTTTAGTTTTGAATAGTATGACTCCTGGTATTCCAACTCAAAGACCCCGGGGCAGACCGTGTAGCAGGGATTGAGAACCCCATCTGGCTTTAGAAGGCCTTGCATCCCTCAGGACGAGCAGGAGAACGCGGCATGGAACTATTTTTTGGTACTTCTTTTGAGATCCAGATAAATGTTCTGGGATGGTTGGATGGATGAAGTACATGAATGACTACGTTAAAGTTGTCTTTCTGTGTTTCAGCGTGAAGAGCTCCACTTCTGACGCTTTGGAGTCTGGTGACAGCTTGCAGCTTGAAGGTACAGTAAAATGGATCATGGCTCATATTATTTTACATTTTATGATGATACTCAGGTAACAGAAATGATGTTTCCTTTTAGTTTTATCCTAAATTATGTGTTATGTCTCAAGTTTATGATGAAATCTGTATTTTCTTCAAAATCTAGAAAGTCTTGTCTAGGTTGGAACCTTTTGCTACGTTGCTGTTACTTATGTTTATGTTCTTTTCCTTTCCAGAATACACAGCGTTGTACACCTATGAGTCTCCGGAGCCTGGTGATCTGACATTTAGAGAGGGAGATGTGATCCTGGTGAGCAAGAGAGAGGGAGAGTGGTGGCAAGGCTCTATAGGCGACAACAGTGGTGTTTTCCCCAGCAACTACGTCAAACCCAAAGAGACAGATGTAAGAACACTCAACACACGCAGATATACAGGTGGAAAAAACTTAATCCGTGTATTTTTGTTGTAATGAAGATATAATTGTGTTTTTGTAGACATCAAGTATATCTGGAAAGAAGAAGCCGGGTAAGATCACCACCTTGTCTTTTTGAAATCTAATCACTTACATAAGAACATTATACCTGGTGTTGCATTTTGCAAAGTTGCATTTGTGTCTTTTGTGTGCAGAGATTGCCCAAGTGATTAGGGCCCACCCCTCCACGGGCCCTGAACAGCTTAATCTGGAAAATGGCCAACTCATCCTCATCCTCGGCAAGAACGCCTCCGGCTGGTGGCTGGGAGAACTGCAGGTCAGTCAGCGCCCGCTGTTCACAGTGGTGCTCTGTAGGAACTTACTGTACAGAAGATAACCACAAACAGCCTGAGCACGTCCTGACGTTGCACACTAGATCAGTGGTTCCCAAGCTTTTGGTTTGTGGTCCACTAAAATGAAGAATTGTTGACTTCCATTCCAACACCTTTGCCATAAATGTATATATCGGTTGTGACTAGGCGTTGGATGGGTGATGAATTTGAAAAAATGCGATATACTCTGATATAATTTTATGTGCATTATGAGGGATAAACATAACGTCATACCAATGTATTCCATGTGCTTTTTAGTAATTTATTTTTGCATAAAATGCAGGCAGTGTTTACATGCAGGAGACTTGCTCTTCTTAACACATACACACACACACACACACACACACACACACACACACACACACACACAAACCCCCCTCCAAACTGGTCAAACAATCCAATCAGTTCACCGTCAGTCATTGCCCTGATTTTGTTTGTGTTGTCTGACTCTAGGCCCGAGGCAAAAAGCGTCAGAAGGGCTGGTTTCCTGCCGCTAATGTCAAAATATTGGGATCCAACAGCGGCAAGTCCACGCCAGCACACCAACCAGGTAACACACACACACACACACACACACACACACGCACACACACACACTTCTCCAAAACTAGAGGTGAAAAGAAAAAAAGTAGACAAATAAATTGAAAAAAAACGGTATCTTCTCTCTCAGTCTGTCAGGTGATCGCCATATATGACTACACAGCCGCCAATGGGGACGAGATGAGCTTCTCCAAAGGTCAGCTGATCAACGTTTTGGACAAGAATGACCCTGACTGGTGGAAAGGAGAGATCAACGGGGCCACTGGTCTGTTCCCCACCAATTATGTTCAGATGACGACAGCAGATTGTGACCCCAGCCAGCAGTGTAAGTAACATGATATTATGACTACACTATACATGAAAGGAAATATGCATGTTTCAAACACAGATGCTCCTGTTCCATGTTGCCTTAAGCCGCTATGACTAACTAATACTCACCATTTGTTTATTTGTTAAACCTCCATCTACCATAACTGATATTTCTTCATCCACCCATCTCTTCATCCTTTCCTCTCACTGACTATTTTACCTTTTCCCCTTTTTTTTCCCACTTCCTCCCCTCCCCAATCTGTGTTTATCCTCCCCTTTCTCTCTATTCCTCGGCTTCTGTCTCTTTTTCCTTCTAGGGTGGTAGAAAGTCCTCTTCCTCCTCCACCTCCTCTTCTTTCTTCCTACTCCTGACTTCAGAGAGACCCACTATTACACACTGCTCTGAAGGGGCGGAGTGTCTGGACTCCCTATCTACTAACTTCTCCCACTGAGCTATTGCCTGTGTGTGTGTGTGTGTGTGTGTGTGTGTGTGTGTGTGTGTGTGAGTGTGTGTGAGTGAACAGGTGTCTGTATGGTAAAAGAAAAAAATCCCCATGTTGCCTGTGAATGAGTCAGGAACTGAAACAACTTTCTCATCATACAGAATGAACAACTCGTTTCAGTCCATGGGGGTGATTTTATTTTCTCTAACCAAGCACTAGACACCAACGTATACGTCTCAATCTAGCTTAATTTTAAGTTGACAGTAATGAGTAGTTATGCCAACACACTGGTTTTGTCAGGGTCTAAAGAGTGGAGCAGAGCGACGTAAAAACAAACAACAATTTCTGGCAATATTGAAAAGACATCCCATCTGCGTAAAAAGTTCACTGTGTTTTTTAAAGGAATATTTAACCCCTCAAACGACCATTTGTTTATCAGTTACTCACTTTGTTGCACTGAATTCATTAAGAAAACTTTGATTTTCTTGCATGCCTCCAGTGAACAAAGAATCCAAAAATGGAAAAAATGATTGATAAATAAATAATAAGGATCTTAACAGAATAGTGTCTCTCTGACAGTGATCTGAACTACAAGTGAACAACAAGTATCTATGCTCTCTTCAAACTAAGGCTCCATAGATAAAAACATTTTACCTCACTGACCACAGAAGCTGCTGGTCTTCCCCTGTAAGCGCTGGTTCGGATTCACTAAAGTCACGCAGTAAAACAAACAAACTGCCTGATCAGATACCTTTCACTATGCGGTCAGACAGAGCTGTCTGTCTGGATGGTGCTGAGCAAACGACTGGGTAAATGACACTTGGATTAAATTGCACGAGTTGTATGAGAATTTGTCGATGGATGTTTTGATGTAGGTTTGCTGTTGTTTAAGATGCACCCTTATGGCTTCAATTCATCAAGAATTTGTACTGGTTTTGACTTATTTGTTCACTGTGGAGCCTTTTCGGGAAAAAAAGTTTTGGGGGGTGAGTAATTGAAAATTATTTAGGAGGCAAAGTGTTCCTTTAACCGAGACACGGCTGTTTCATTTCATGATGAAATGAATCAGTGAGCTCTGTGGAGTGGACAGATTCAAAGGTCTGGACCCCTGCAAATTTTCTAATGACTCTCAATTCTGATTCTGTGAACTGTTACAGCGTTGGTGCCTTTCGTGATTTCCTCGCTTCTTGTTTTGATTCTTGCACTATGATGCTAAAATGCTGGAGTAGAGTGATAGTGGGTCTCTCTGTGGCTTGTCTCTCCTCTTTCCCTTTGTTTCTCTTGACAAGACACTTGTTTTCCCCTTTTGTTCATCCTGTATCACCCTCTTTTCCCTTCATGTCTTTTCCTTTTCCTTCTCTTCTTTTTTCCTATTCTTAAAGATTATTTTTTTTTATCTTTCTCACTCCTCAATTTCGAGAGTTCAGCTCACACAGAGCCCACTATTTTTCTCTGTTTCTCCTCAGAGTTGTGTTCAGACCTGACTTGTAAATTGTACTGTCACTTTATACAAACAATGAACATTGTACTAATACTCAAGCCTGTGGGTGTTTTGGGAAATAATGGACAGTACAAATTCTAGCCCAGTGCTCCTGCAGTTGTCTTAATAATTCATTTTATTTACATATCACCTTTCAAACATGAAATACAGCTCAAAGTGCTTCACAAAGAAACAAAAAGGAAATATTTTTAGGCATATAATGCTTGAAACAGGGCCGCCTGCAACATAGTGTAAATGCAGTTGCATTTTCAATACAAATACAGTAACTTCGAGGGCGAAAATACATTACCACGCAAGTTTGACTTGGTAATTTTTTATGAAAAATATGTTCTTAAAGCAATAAAGTAAAAGATATGTTCAACAGTAAACTGGAGAGGAGATAATTCCAAAAAGAGATGTAGCACTACATTTTGCTTCCAACTGTTACCATTTTGCAGTGGGCTTTTGATTGTGTGCCTTTTTTTTTTTTTTTAAAAAAAAAAAAACCTTCTGTTGAGCTTAGTTTTGGCTGAAAATGATACGAGCAGAATAGCACGGTTTGTCGTCTGCATTTAAAAGCCACAACTAGATCAGCTGTTATTGACTGACAGAAGGAACATAAGTATTTTTGAAGTGAAATGAAGCAACTCCTTACCATATGGCGAACTGTTTGAAAGCCATCAACAGACGTTAACTTTGACTCTGGGGTGAAATCACAAACTGCTGCTGCACCTTATATTAACTGAATGCTTTTTTGCTGCTGCTCTGAACTTTTCAGTCTGTCTAGAGAGTGAATGCATGTCAGCTCATCGCATTCACCAAAACGCAGGGCAAAAAGTGAAAGTGAAAAAATGCTTTGTAAGCTTCTCATGAGATACTGTAACCGCTGAGCCCAGTCGTGTTACAGGGGAGATGCTACAGTTCAGATATCTTTAGTGCTCTGCCATCAAATTCAGTTTAGTGATGAATGCTAATGCAAGGAAAGCAAATGGATGCTGAACTGCTTGCTGTTTTCATTTAATTCAGAGATTACCTGGTTAACAACAAACCTCCCTTATAGTTGTGAAAAGCTGCAGCAAAAACAGGGTGAACGACACCGGCGGAAAGCTGCATTGAGAGCTTATAGCAGCTGTTAGCACGACTGCTCTGACAGCATATACAGAACATTTGTGGTACGAGATGGTGTAACTATTTTTGAAGATGTGTCTAATATATTTTCTGACTCTGAAATGAAAAAAATAAAGATTGGTTTGAGATGAAAGTTTTTTATTATTGTTAAATTGAATATCAGTCTTCACCTCTGCAGGGTTTTGTGTGTTTGAATGTGTTGTGTGCAGTGTTTATATTGTCAACACAGTACGCATGATTAAGATGGATAGATATACAGTATGTGAAAAACCTTTTCTAATGCTTTTGTAACCTGCACTCAGCTAAACACAGAGTTAAACCTCCACCTGTCTTCCTTTTTGTTCAGGTAATATTAAGTATCTGATATTGACTTTTCTAAGAAAACGTTCCTAAAATATCTTAGTGGTAAAAGTCACTGAAAAATAGAAAAAAACAAAGCTTTTTCTACTCTGAATCTGTGTCGCAGGCTGAGAAAGAAGGAATTCCTCTTCCTGTTTTGGTACAAACAGATTTAGTCTCTGAGAAGTTGTAGTCAGATACCAGCAACGACAAGATAACAGCACAGGGGGAGAAAGAGACAAACAGGAGAGACGTAGTACAAACAGCCAAACTCAGCAGAGGAAGACAACTAACTAAAACCTAAAGACGGTCAGAATCAGTCATAGCAATGAATTTACAAAGCAGCTTTCACTTTCTAAATCTCTGGGATGAGACGGATGTTGAGGGAGAGAAAACAGAAGGGTCAGTGAGGGAGCAACAGTCAGCTAGTGTGGGACCATCACATTGTGCTAATGGGCTCCTGATATCAGGTAAGCGTGTGTGTGTGTGTGTGTGTGTGAATGCTGATATAGACTAAAGTCTTTCCTGTTTCCATTTCCATCCCTCTTCTTTCCCGTTGTCATCTCTCTCCTCCTTTCTAAACGTTTTAGTGATGTGCACATATCTTGAGCAAGTGGAATATAGGAAGTCAAAAGCAGTAACATGTTTTTTTATGTTTCTAAATGTCCAGCGGGGGGCGCTGTTTACTTTTTTTGTATATGTTCTACAACCCTCCTCTCCTGTGTTCCTCCTCTCCTGCAGGGTGTGCAGACCTGAACAGCCTGGACACAATGAGCACCCAGGAGAAGAAGAGACAGGGTTACATTCATGAGCTGATCCAGACTGAGGAGAGATACACAGAGGACTTGCAGATAGTGCTGGAGGTAACGGACAGATGTCCTGCTTAACAACATATAAAGCAGGGTGTCTGCAGGTCCTTGAAAATCTGAAAATGTCCTAAATTCAGTTCTATTAATATAAGGTTTTAAAAGTCATTAAATAGACATAAATTCAAATTCACAAATTCTTACTAGCCACAAATATTTGATCTATTTTCAGTTATCTAGTTATCTATTCATTTGTTTTTGTCAAAATAAGTCCAATTCTCTTAGGTCAATGTCCACATTTCTGTGCTTTATATTTGCATTTACCTCTTGGCATAATGTAGAATAACCTAACTCACATTAACAGTCGTACTCCAACAAAAATGAAACTACTTCCGCACAGGACCACTGAGTATATTTTGCTTACTTTTATACTGCCTGACTGATACTTGTCAGGGTGTCTGCATGATTTTCTGATCACATTCCTGGCAGTGTGTGTAAGTCCGTCATTGTCTCTTGGCTAACATTTTTGCTCCTGTCTTTGTGTTTGCATGCATTCAGGTTTTCCATAAACCCATGCTAGAGTCAGGTCGGCTCAGCGATGCAGAGATGGCCATGATCTTCGTAAACTGGAAAGAACTTCTAGTCTGCAACTCTAAACTTCTCAAGTAGGTTTAACCTGTGCATGAGATCTAGACGGGACAGTAGGTCTAACAGTAATAATGGTTATTTTAATGTTGTGTCTGTGCAAAGATACAAAGCTGCTTGTGTTTATAAGTGCACATTGATGTGTTTGCAGGGCACTTCGTGTGCGTAAGAAGATGGGCGGGGAGAACATGCCGGTGCAGATGATCGGAGATATCCTGTCTGCAGAGCTGTCCCACATGCTGCCCTACATCCGCTTCTGTTCCTGCCAGATTAACGGGGCAACGCTGCTTCAGACACGCATTGACAACGAGCCGAACTTCAAGGACTTCCTCAAGGTAGCAGGGAGAGGAGAGAGAAGGAGGAGTGTGACAGAAGAATAAAGGAGATGTGTTGAAAGACGTATTTTAAAAATCATATGCTCTGCAGTCACATGTACAAAGGTAGAAACAAGACTCTTGCTGTACTTATTAACCTTATCTTTTATTCCCATCAGAAAATTGCCACAGACTACAGGTGTAAAGGCATGCCGCTGTCCAGCTTCCTGCTGAAACCCATGCAGAGGATCACACGCTACCCACTGCACATCAAAAACGTACGCCATCATGTTCATGAGCGTGTTTGTGTTTGAACTCCTCATTAGGCGGTTCAAATACTGACCTTACTGTGTGTAATTAGAGAAAAAGAACAGTGCTTTGCCTTTTCGGCTCTTGCTGGTGGGTGTGATTAACTTGTCTGTGTTTTATGTGTGTGTGTGTGTGTGTGTGTGTGTGTGTGTGTGTTTAGATCCTGGAGTGCACCGCAGAGGGCCACGCTGACAGAGGTCCTCTGAAAGAGGCTCTAGAAAGGGCGGAGGAACTCTGTCAACAGGTTTATTTCTCCTTACTGATTCCTTACTTGTTACTTTAATTTAAAACCTTTTTCTTTCTGTGTGGAAAAGATTTGCAAGTTGTTTCTTTGTATTATATATTATTGTGTTAATCAGGTAAACGAGGGCGTGAGAGAGAAGGAGAACTCTGACAGACTGGAGTGGATTCAGAACCACGTACAGTGTGATGGCCCTGCAGAGGTATAAAGCTCACTAATTAAAGGTGTAGCCATCAAACAAATACAATCTCCTGCCAGTGATTCTTTTCCCTCAGGCTCCTACTGCCTTTCTCTTTATGTACACAAGCATGAACGCCCCTTGTTGCTGAGTGGCTGGAATAGTGTTGCATGGCTTGGTCTGAGCATTTCTTTGTTTCCGAATAACAGAGCCATGGCTGTGTATGAACACTAGGGCAGTACCTGACTCAGAATTGGATTTGGCTGTTCAATACGAATATTCAACCATGCTTCCTATTTGTCCAAATTGAGTTTGAGAGAGCTAACTATGTTTACAGCAGAATCAGGAATTTGCAGCAGGATTTTTTTTGCTGACACTAGATATCAAACAAAAGACATCATCTGTTTCATGTTACGTTGCTGTGAGCTGTAAATTTCGCTGCTTCTAAGCAGAAGGCAGCAGACAATGTTAACCCTCTGGAAAGTTCCTCAGTCTCACTCAGAATCACCCGGGGTCTGGGTCTGCAGCTGCCTGTTTCAGAGAGCACCGTGTGAGCGAGGAGCAATTACTTACTGGGATGTTTGTGTCCTCAAAGGCAGACACTGTCTGACAAAAAAAAACTGCTCAACTTGAAGAATCTCAGCTAGCTGAGGGATCTCTGACTGATAATTCAAGCTCACAACTTTCAGGCAGCAGCCCTAATTAACATCAGATGTTTTTGCAGCACACACAGCTGCTGGGCCATTTGGAGATATTTGCTAAATTTCTCAAAAACATATTGGATGACAATCGCTGCCTACCACCTTTAAGTCGCAATATAGTATGACTAAAGTTCATAATGAATTCAATTTGTATTCTCTTGTTAACCTTATAAGTTGGTTTCTAAAGATAATCTTCCATAATATGTTATTTTAAATAAGGTAAAAGATTCCTCTAAAGTTACTCTCTTTCAACAGAACCTGGTGTTTAACTCTCTTACCAACTGTCTGGGCCCCAGGAAACTGCTCCACAGCGGCAAAGTGAGTACAACTGCAACGTTTCTGAAACTGTGGTAACCAGAGTAAGTGAACTACTCCAGTGGGGCTTCATATTCTGGATAAAATTATCATTTTTCATTTTGCTGAATGAATATTTTAAATGTTGAAGCATCCAGACAGACTGGGGAGTACGGGGAGGTGAAATGAAAACATTAGAGGGTCAGGCCGCGGGCTGTCGTGGTCACATGTTACCTCAGACCACAGAGTAAAACCTTCACAGTGATCAGCGAGCTGGTTCATCTGAGCAGAAACCCAACAGAAGGATCTCAGGCAGTGATGATACAGCAGCACCATGAATAATGTTGTTATATAAACTTAGACATTTGCTTTTTGGCCGAAGAATTAAACTAAATCTGGTGCTGAACAGTTGACTATAATACCACCATCATCGCTGAGCAGTTACAGAAGTAAAACTGTTTTGATTATAATTGTAAATTCTGTCAGTGGTGCCCACAGTTCGATCTAAATGTGGTAAAATGACTTTTAGCCGGTAAGCTCCCCACTGCTGGAGTCAGCTCCCTTTGGGATGAAGATATGTTTTATAAGCTAAGCTTAGCAGTTTTTAATTAACCCTTTAAAACCTGAGAAAATTGGCTTGAAAAAGTTGGAAGGCATGAGCAACTTGGTAAGAAATGAATGACCAGATATTACCCTGAGCCAGACAAAAAAAAACTCCCAAGTGACATAGAATTTTCTGGTTGACCTTTTTATCGTGTAAAACCCTTGTTTGTTTGTTTTTTGATAATTTTCTAAAAACTCTCTGTCTATCTGTATTTTGTTTTGTTTTTTTAAACAAATTTTTTGGCACCTTTTAATAATTTTTTGCAGCGTGCAGGGCATTTGATCATTTGAAATCAAACCAGTTTGCTCAGGATTTGAAATTTTTAAATGCTTGTGAAAGCTTTCTGAATACAGCACAAGAAAATGGATGTCAATCCACGTTTTAAAGGGCTTATAAGCTTTTGTTATTTTTATTTGTTTTTATAAATCTGGCTTTAAACCTATCTGCAAGTTTATAACTTGCCTCTTATTTTATACTTCTATTTTTTATTTTATATCTCTTTTTTTCTGAATCTTTTTTTAATCTGTTGCCTGTAAAGCACTTTGAATAACCTCTATATAAATATGCCTGCCTTGCCTTACTTATTGAATAATATGATACGTATATATGACTCGTGTCTTTTCAGATGCACAAGGTAAAGAGCAACAAGGAGCTCTGGGCTTTCCTCTTTACGACTTTCTGCTTTTGACAACACACGGTAAACAGTTCACTCCTCTGGGCCTGATAAACTGTTCAGCAACAAGAACAACGTACAGCTCAAGATGTACAAGCCGGTAAGACAAACACACACACACACACACATAGACACACTCTTAGAAAATGTGCATTTTCTTGTCGAGAATCACCTCTGATGTTGTGTTTTTCCTTTAGCCTGTGCTGCTTAATGAAGTGTTGGTGAAGCTGCCGGATCCTTCCAGCGACGAGCCCACCTTCCACATTTCACACATCGATAGAGTCTACGTACTCAGAACGGACAACATCAATGAACGGTAGTTGTGCGCACGCGCGCGTGCACACACACACGCACACACACACACCACACACACACACACACACACACACACACACACACACACACACACACACACACACACAGACGTGGTGTGTTGGGTTTTTCTTTTGTTTCTGTGGCTGCTTGTACAATTGCTGTTTGTGTTTGTGTTGTCAGGACGGCCTGGGTTCAGAAGATCAAGGCTGCGTCTGAAGAATTTATTGAGACGGAAAAGAAGAAAAGGGAAAAGGCCTATCAAGGTTTGTCCAGGGTTCTCATGGTCATGGCAAAGTCATGAAATTTCACAATCACATTTTCCAGGCCTGGGAAAGTCAAGAATTTAGTGAATCATGAAATTTAGTTGTGCGTAATGAAATGTTTACACTAGTCTTCCACAGTTGACCTTCCATGTAATGTAACACGATGACTGATTTATTCTCCAAATCTGTCAGCGTAATGTAGCTCTGACATGAGCTGATGTGTGACATTGTTTTTTTTCCTTCATTTCCTGGTTACATTCTCTCTCTCCCTTCATGTATGCCAGCTAGCTGAAATTGCAGTTATGAGCAAGAAGAAAAAAAATTATGGGTCCTTGAAAAGTCTTGGAAAAGTTTTTAAATTTTGTCCATGAAAATGTGTAGGAACCCTTTTTGTCTCTCCACTGACACAGCAGTACTGATGGCAGCCAATGTCTGGATCAATCAATTTGTGTGTGTGTGTGTGTGTGTGTGTGTGTGTGTGTGTGTGTGTGTGTGTGTGTGTGTGTGTGTGTGTGTGTGTGTGTGTGTGTGTGTGTGTGTGTGTGTGTGTGTGTGTGTGTGTTGTTTTTTGCAGCACGATCAGTGAAGGCGAGTGGAATCGGCAGACTTCTTGTCACCATCTTAGAGGCGACTGAACTCAAGGCAGCCAAACCTAATGGTGAGCATGAATACACTCGTGTTGCAGGACGCTCCTCACGGTTCAGTGGACAAAGAAACACATCATGGACTTAAAACGTGGTGGAATCCAGATTTTAATCTCTGCTGCATGCTACATGCACTGCTGCATGGATACCTAATGAGGAGAAAGATAAAGCCGCATTTATTTATGGTGCCCTGTCATCTTTTTAATTTTTTTTTTACATCAGTTCAGATTTAGTCAGAGGATTTTTCTGTCTCCTTAAATGTTCCTTCTTTTTCTTGACCCTCCATTACTCCTCTTATCTCTCTCTTCCTCTGTTCCTCGCCTTTTTTCTCTCTTCTTTCCTCTCCCTACTTTTACTCCCTTGTCCCTCTTATCACCTGTGTCCATGTCCTCGCCCAGGTAAAAGTAACCCCTATTGTGAAGTGACCATGGGAGCTCAGATATTCACGTCCAGAACGCTCAACGACACTCTGAACCCCAAGTGGAACTTCAACTGTCAGTTCCACATCAAAGATCTTTACCAGGACGTCCTGTGCATCACCATCTTTGAAAGAGACCAGTTTTCACCCGATGGTCAGTCACCAGCTTATTTCTTCCCTTTTCTTCTTCTCCACCTCGCTCCTTCATTGACTCCCACTGATTTCACTGTAAAGCTGCAAAACAATAGCCCAGCACTGGTCAGTGGTTGTTGATAACACCCCTTGGAAATCGAAAAATGAACGAGGAGGCTCCAGACTAACTCAGAGTCGTGATCTGGTCAGGCTAACGACCGACTCAGGTTTCCTTGTTGCAAAAGTCTGAAATTATTTGTAAAATTAATTTTAACCTTTAAAACCTGAGCAAATTTCTCTTGATTTCTTTCAAAAACATGAGGAGAAGGCAATGAGCAACTTCCCATGACGTGACCCAAAAAGCATTAAGCAACAACAACAAAAAAGTGAACAACAAACACGAAAATCAACAAATCATTAAACTATAAATATATATAACATTTTTCTGTAACATAATTTAAAATATAATAATAATTATAGAGTTTTCAGGAGATTTTTCCCTAGTTTTCAGGATAATTTTCTGATAATCCTCCCCTCTTTTTCAAAGCTAATTTTTATGTAATTTTCTTCTTCACTTTTTGCTACTGTTTCTTGCAGTTGCTATAACATTTCTTGCCCAGTTGGTTATTGCCTTTTTTCCCCATGTTTTCAAAAAAAATCAAACAAATTTTTAAAGGGTCAAATAGCTTGTGAAAGGGCGTCTAAATGCAGCACAAGAAAAACTGATATCAATCCAGGTTTGAAAGGCTTAAACATGATATTCTGTTGCTTAACTTAGACTGTAGATTGTGATACAAAAGTAAAAAAAAAATCTTGATGGTGAAAAAAAACCAACTTAATTCTCACTTTTGTGTCATTGTAGCCTCACACATACCTGCCTATCACATTTCCTGAGCTCTTTTAAAACCTAATCTTTCTATCTCCTCTCTTATATCAGACTTTCTGGGTCGTACAGAGGTTCCCGTGGCAACCATAAAGAAAGAGTTTGGAAAACAAGGGACCAGTAACACGCCGCCTGCTGCTGCACGAGGTTCCTACAGGGGAAGTGTGGGTCCGCCTCGACCTGCAGCTCTTTGGCAATAAATAGACAAATAGGATGAAGTGACATAAAAACAGAGTCTTCTACACAGACATCCAATAAGGATATTTTCCTCCTGCAGAGTAACCAAATAAGAAAGGCTGCTTTTGTCACCTAAACAAACTCAGATGCCCCCTACACATGCCTAATATCAAACTAGACACCTCTGTACTGAACTCGCATCATGCCTTAACATTTTATATTAACCTGCACTAATAATACCTTTCTCCTGATGTCATCTGAATCTTCCAGTAGGGAATTGGTGTCTGAGTGACATCATCTGAACCCACCAAAAGGAGTCAGATCTCCTGTGTTTTTCTCGCTGTTGACCTGAGGTAGAAAAGGAGGCCTGACTGGTGCCGCTGTTTGTGCACCTGCACAGGATGTACTGTACTAGAGTTCAGAGGGACGTAGAACTGGACAAAGACTGCTTCAAAACAAATAATCATTATATTAATAATCAATAAATCTATAACTATAAAGGGTCTTGTATGTTACCTAGACTCTAACAGCTCTGTATCTCAGTTACAACAGTTGGTTTTAATTGTTTCATTCACTGAGACGCACTTTGCCAAGTCTGCTCAACCGAGGGCCGTTTATTGAGTCTGAGTTTAGTGTTTTTTCTTAACCTACAAGATATGTATATGTTGACTTTTTTGGGGGCTGAGGTTGTGACTGATGGCTTTCAAGAGACACTGCTGTGGACTTTTCTCACAGTGACATTAAGTGTGTTATAAGCAGTAGACGGCAGATAACGGACAGCAGCACGGACTGCGGGATGACCCCGACGAGAAGATTTTGTCGTTAGCTTTGGTCTGGAGTCAGTTTACTACTGTAGATAGAGGATCTCAGGATATGCTGTTCCGAGTTGAAGGTCCGTCTATGTTTTGTTCTTTGAATTTTTCTTCCAGAAACAGAAATAAAAAATACTTATTAACTTAATAAATTATTTGATTTTCATTTTCATTTAAGAAATAAAAATTAAAAACCATTTTAGTTTTCAGTTCAGGGTCAGCAATGGAATACAAAGAATACAAATGCCTCTTTATTTTCTTTTTATCCTGTAAAAAAACAAACACCAAGAATAAATAAGATAGAAGATTAAATACCAAGAAAAAAAAAAGATGATAAACCGGTCTGAATACTGGAAGTTTTACTGTGTAGAAATATTTCTCTTGCTAACTACACCAATTTGATTTTAGCTCACATGCATTTAACAGTGTTTTTTTTTAAAAAAAAGATTGAATTATTATTATATATATATTATTTTTTTTTTACCAGGACAACCTCTGGTTTCAGAAATGACAAAAAATGGAGAAAAAAAGGCTGGTTTTTCATCTCTTTTCCTTTCCTTTTCTTCTTTTTCCTTTCTTTTGATAGGAGAAAGCGGAAGTTGCATTTCTATTCTGTATATTCAATTTCTGACCCAAAAGTGTTTTCATTGTTTGAATTTTAAAATGGAAATCAAATGAATATAATTTTTGCTTTTTCCATTTCTGTTTCTGAAAGGAAAATTTAAAGACCAAAAAGTACATTGGACCATGTCATCTCTATCACTGTGTGTGTGTGTGTTTGTGTGTGTGTGTGTGTTTGTGTGTTTGTGTGTGTGTGTGTCTGGAGTGTAGAATATTTAGTTGAGATATTAGTAACGAGTATCTTCAGCTGAGAGCTCTTGATGCTGCAACTTTTTAGTTAACTTGTAACTTCTGGCCTCCCAGTCTTTTAAAATTTCTGCCAGTTTTTGAAACCATTACAGTTATTTGGGATGATGTTGGTGGTCTTTGGAGAAATGTATAAGCTTTTTCTTTTCTGTGCAAAATCAGCCAAGGCCAAGTAGTTTGAGCGCAAAATAATTTAGGTGACAAGATGACACGGGTGTGTAAAAATCTTTCATGCTGTATTGGTTAACTCCTTGAACTTTTTCTCACGCTGAGTCAGCTCTTCCTGCCTTTTTTTTTTTTTTTTTTTTCTGGTTTGGAGGACTTCGTGGAGTTGGATATCAATATTGTGAGGCAACACAGATTAGCAGGTTTTCATGAATAATAAAACAGTATTTTTACATTTTCACCCCGCCAGACAGATTTTTAAGTGTCATTCTCCCTCATTGACAGCAACATGGTCCACCTCTGTTGCCCCAAAAAAGTATCCCTTTTTATAAACATTCATGGTCAAAACTTTACGTGGATGTAGTGTGTAAAAGGTTTCTATTTATGTTGTTGGTTGACTCTCGTTTTTCTGCCTCGTTTTTACTCTTTTGTCCTTTGCCTTCAGTTTTTTTCTAACTCTGAGTGCCTGCTGGTGCTCCAGATATTAACAAAAAAAGTGTTTGTAATTTATTTCTTAATTTATGCGTTATCCTTGTGTGACTATCCAAAGGTTTTGGAGCGGCTTTGCTTGCTGTGTTCATCTTGGATAATCAGTTGGTATCCACTGGGTTTGTTTTGTGTGTTGTCAAATATTAAAAAATGTGTTCAGCAAACACATGTCAATACTGTTTTGAAAGGCAATATAACATCTTAGATGATTCTCTGCGGTTGAGTTTTACTGTAAGTAGACTAGGGGACTAGTCGTTTTGTTAGGCCTGCTGTTTTGTATTATATTATCTGCAAAACTCCGTTTTTAAGTCTTGTATTAACTTTGATGTTTTTTGAATTTGTGGAAATGTGCAAATAGACTGGACTACCTTCCTTGTCTGTGTAGGGGTGTTTGAAGTTTGTCTGTTGTTTTACTTTTTATTTTCTGCAGCCCTTTTGCATCGACTGCTGCTGTACTAACTGAGTTTAGTGATCGTCTGATCAGTCTGGGGTCTGTAACCTGCTGTTTGTACTCACTTTGGCCTCCGTGTGGCTCTTTCTCTGAATCAGGGTTTCTTAAGTCAAATTAAAGACATTAAAAATCAACAAGCTGTCAAATTATTGGCTGCCTCAAGACAGCGCACAACCTCCTGCAGCCATGTGTAAGGGTTTAGTGGCCCCTGAACTTCAGCTTTAGACAAAATAATATTTAAAGTTCCAGTCTGTAGGCTTTAGGGCGATATATTGTCAGAAATATAATATAATATGATATTATAAGCGTGTTTTCTTTAGTGTGTAATCCCCTGAAAATAACATTGTGTTTTCGTTACCTTAGATTGAGACATTTATATCTACATTGAGAGCGAGTTTTCACCAGTGTAGTTTGCTATGTTACACCGGCATAAAAAACAGACAAACATAACACTGGCTTTAGATAAGGCCATTCATGTTTTCACAAAAACCACGATAGTTATTAGCCCCTCAGCAATCAGCTGAGCTGTGTCCGGAAAGCACAGATATTTAACGTGAAACTGCTTTATTCAGTGTTTTTATTGGTTTCAATCACCTGGTCTGTTTGTTTTGGAGAGGAAGACACCTCTGCTGATAATTTGGCTCATGGTACTAACTTATTGAAGGTCTGGAACTTAAATTATCATAAAAAAGCTGAGCACACATTAGCAGTTGCTGGGCTAGCGGCCCGTCTGCGATGAGCCCAACAATGACGGAGAGACACTTACTTGTAACGCGAAACTGCCTTACTCAGAGTTTTTACTGCTTCAAATCACCTGGTCCATTTGATTTGGAGCGGAGGAGACCTCTGAAAATAATAAATCTCCCAGTAAAATCCTCCTGAACAGTGAACACTGAAGGAAATTTCAGCTGCAGCTCACCGTTAGATGCCACTAAATCACACACTGCGCCTTTTCTAAGATTATTTTTTAGGGCTTTTGCCTTTATTACAGGATAGCTGGAGGCTGACAGGAAAGTGGTTGAGAGACTGAGAATGACACGCAGCAAAAAGCCGCAGGCTGGAATCAAACTACAGGCCTCTGCAAAGGACTGAGCCTACCTGGGACGCACTCTCTACCAGGTGAGATAGAGGTCACCCTCACACACTGCTCCTTTCACCAAGATTTATTCAATGCTGTATGTTGATGAGTGAGGCTCAGACTCCTCTGGATTTTAAGTGATAGGTACAGTGGCCCTCAGGGTCAGAGCACTACAGTATTTCACAAAACACTACAACATTGAAGAAAATACTTCAACATTTCAGAAAGAACTTCAGTATTCAGAAAAAAAGTAGATATTTCAGAAGACACTTAAACATTTCAGAAACACTATAAAGTTTGAGAAAACACTTTGTGATTTCAGAAAAAAAATTAACATTTCAGAAAAAAACCCTGACATTTTACAAAACACTGCAAAATTTGAGAAAACAATTCAACATTTGAGAAAACAAAACATTTCACAAAACACTTGAGCATTTCAGAAAGCACGTAGACATCTGATAATCTCAAATGCAATTCTAACTTCATTTCTCAAATAGTTATCGAGTTACTCTGCTGAAAACAGTCTTCAGCCTTTGCACATAATTAGAAACACCACCTCACCGTTACGACTGCAGACAGACCTTCACTGCTGTTTTCAAGTGTAATGTCTATTGTGTGGTGAAATAAACGATAATCACAATGCAATCATTTTTAAAAGTTGTCTACTATGAGGAAAAATTCCATGTTTGCGAGCACAGGGAGGACAAAGCGTTCATTTCACTACGTTACAACCACGAAATGTGTCTTGTTTTGTCCAGTGCATCAAATATTTGACAACATTGTTATTATGTTGTAAAATACAGTCAATATTTTGTGTAATATATTATTAAACAACCAGACTCACTTTCAAGGATATTCAAGGAATTCAAGATACAGAAAAAGGAGGCAAACATTTTAAGGATTTAAGGATTTTATTTAATTTCACTGGTTTGTGTTGGTGTCCAGCCTCAGAGTCACTGAGGTTGAGTGTGGAGTTGTCAGTGCGCACCAATAGACCTCATTAAGTCCTTCTTCACCCTCCACTGGCTCCGGGTCCACAGGAGCAACAGTCATTATGTAACCACACTTAGTGACTCTACGAGCGGCTGACAGCAACACACACAGCTACGAAACTCAGTCGACAAAGTCAGCTGAGCCCAGCCTTCTGTGGCCGAGCGCTACAGTGGGAGTAATGGATTTAATGCAGTGGGACTGTCGATATAAACGGTGGTTACTAATCATTTTACGCTCGGTTAGAAACTAATGTGTCACAGATGTAGATGATCCTTCTAATCCAACTCAAAGTTTCTGTTGATCATCGAGGAACGATGACTTCAGGGTTTTTAATTTTATACAACCTCAATGAAAAGATTTAGTTAAACTGTATTAATCACAGATAAAAGTCTGTTGTTTTTGTTGTTTTTTTTTTCAAATTTAGATGCCAAGAAATTAACTGTTTAAACCCTGGATTAACTTTAGTTTTCTATTGTTTATTCAGATGCCTTTCACAAGCATTTAAACCTTGAATAAATTCAGTTAAATTTCTTTTGAAAGGCACTCAACAACTTGGCATGAAATGTACCACGAATAGCCAGTCAGTCAGTCAGTCATTTTCTGTAACCGCTTGTCCTCGTAAGGGTCGCGGGGGGGCTGGAGCCAATCCCAGCTGTCATCGGGCGGAAGGCGGGGTACACCCTGGACAGTTCGCCAGACTATCGCAGGGCCGACACATATAGACGAACGACCATACACACTCACAATCACACCTAAGGGCAATTTTTAGAGTCATCAATTAACCTGAGCTGCATGTCTTTGGACTGTGGGAGGAAGCCGGAGACCCCGGAGAGAACCCACGCGGACACGGGGAGAACATGCAAACTCCACACAGAAGGGCCCCCGCCCAGACCGAACCCCGTTCCAACCGGGATTCGAACCAGGGACCCTCTTGCTGTGAACAGCAACAGTGCTAACCACAAAGCCACCGTGCCGCCCACCACGAATAGCAAAACATAATAATAATAATAATAACAATAAAAAATAGTAAAAGGTGACAAGAAAGTGACCAGAAAATTTGCTTAAAAAACAGCAGGAGAATCACTAGAAAATAAGCAAATAACAAGGGAGAAATGTCAACAAATCTGCAATTACATTAATAATAATACTTCTATGTTTAAAATTAGGTTACAGTAAAATATATATTATTATTTATTTACATTTGTTATTTTATTTTAACACTTTTTTAGGTCATGTCCTGTTTTTAGTGTTTTCCTTAAAATAAAATTTAAAACAAAATTTTGTAAGTGACATGAGAAACACTACCACCGAAAAGACAGAATGTGTCTCTTAAAATGAGAGTGTAAAAGAGAGAAAGCTTGCTTCAGCTGATATAAGAGGCCGTGTGTTTGTGCATTGATTTAATTGAATTTGGTCAAGTAAGTGGAAAGCTAAATTTGGCCAAGTGTAAAGAAATGAATACAGGCAGGCAGCATAAAAACAAAGTTGCCTGTCATGATGTCTGTGTGTAGTCAGTGTAAAGGTCATGTACGTCTCTAAGTAAAAAAACGTATGTATGCAGGAGACGATGTACAGATTTGGAGCACGAAAAACAAACTCATGATGAATTTCTATTTATCATCATCCCCCAACTGTTAAAGATTTGGTGTAGTCATTTGCAAACACAGCAGAGTATGAGCCTAGGTTTCAGTTTTGTTTTGTCTGAGGATCCACCAGAAAATTTTGAGTACCAATTACTTGCATTCCTGCATCCTGGTGAATTTTTATGCACCAATTTCTGCTTTCTATGCATAAACATATTGTGAAATTGTCTTTGACTTTGTCAAAATAAAAGCTGTCTGCTACTTTCATGAATGTATCGAGGGGGATAAATGCACTTGTTCTTAATATTAATATAAAGAAGGAAACGTGTCTCCTACTATCCCCCCTCCCCCAAATTCTACACCTATGCAGCAAAGGGCAGTTTTGACAGATATTTCCATGTTTTCGTGTCCCTATCCTTGTTCTAACAGTTAAATGAATAAACCTATGTGCAGAGTCCTTTTTTAAACAATAGGAAGAGACCTGGATGACCCTGTCAGTGAGTTTACCTCGATATGGACTCTCTTTTACTCTCCGTCTCTCTGTTGCTGCAGGCCACCTTTGCTCAGCTCAGGTTTTTGGCCAGAACACACAGACCCCTCATTATTTTGAGTTCTGTGTGTGTGTGTGTGTGTGTGTGTGTGTGTGTGTGTGTGTGTGTTACATAAGACAGCTGTTCATGTGGTGATAATCAAATCATTCCCATGACTGAGTCAAGTGGAGCTGAGGGCCTCTCAGACTCATCCTCCCTGCACATGTCACTCTCTCTCTCTCTGTCTCTCTCTCTGTCTCTCTCTCTGTCTCTCTCTCTGTCTCTGTCTCTCCACATGTGTTTATTCCTTTCCGTCTCTGTTTTTATTTCTCCAGCTGCCTCCAAACTACTCTCTTCTTCTGCTTTACTGCACTTTTCTTTTATACTTTATCTCACTCACAGGCACTCTCGACCCATCGCACCCCTTGCCCTGTTTTTGCTATTTCTGTCTTCTGTCTGCCTCTACACTTACTGTACATTTATATATAAAGAAATGTCCAATTAGATGTTGAATCAGAAGTCATGACTTATTTTTTTATGTGAAAGATTTAAAAAAACAAAACAAAAAGGCTTGCATAAAATATTCAAAATGTGAAATATTACTCCGATCGTTTGGCAGTAAAATACAGTTTTAGTTGGCAGCTGTGCCAAAGCCATTTTACTTCCATATTGACCAGGTACTGGTGATCTCAGAGACAAAAACACTGTTTCATGAACCTTTCGCATGGCTTAATAAACATTTAACTTACCTTTAATTTATCTGTTGAGATGAAATGAACCTCTATAAGAATTAAAAACAGCTGTAATTGTTTTAAAAATTAAAGGCCACTTAGGGGCCGCAAAAACAAGACGTAAACACAACACTGACGTATCTTCATCTTTTTAGCTGAAACTTTTTAGCAAACTGTTGCTTAATGTTGCTTAATAACACATCCAGCAAATGTGGAGCAACATTATCAGTCATTTTTAGTTGTGTTTATGTCCACCTGATAAATGTCCCGGTCAGCACCAGACGTCAATATGATGTCAGAAAGATGTCGGACTCTCATGTTTGTAATTTAATTTTGGATGGAATGAAAATCCATTTACTAAAAGTCTGATGATGTTAGTATTTCACGTTGTGTTGACATTAGCAGACGTTTGGTTTTGCTCTCCATAGCTTATGACTAAATGTGAGTTCATGTCAAGATGATGTTGGCATGAAAAATTTGGATAACTTTGTGTTTTGGTTACTAAACACAACACCCACAAAATATCAACGTCATCAGTCATCAAGAATCTGTGTCATGTTGATGTTGACATTGAATTTTGGATAACTTTATATCACAGCCTATATTCAACCAAATATCAACGTCTAACAGCATTGGTAGCCAGCTGGGGTAAGTCCAATAATCACTCACTTTTATCTCTGTTTTTGGTCTCCACCAACTCTGGGGGGAATTATTTAAATTTTTAGCTGCTAAATGCTTCACTATGTTTACCAACTAGTCCCTGTGTCTGTCTGCTGTTTGGTGCTGAGCAGGTAGCGTACAGTAGATTTTTCTTAGAGCTTTTTCTATGAAAATAGCAGCCTGCTGCGGCTGAAAATGGTACTGTGAGAGCAGTAAGAGATGAACGGTATGCTGAAATCATGAGCTGAAACTCTCTTTAAGGCTTTGTAAAGCCTGGGGTAAGCTGCAGATTCAGTTGATAATTCTCTGTTAATCAATATAAACAACTTTTTGACATAGTCACAATGTTTCCACAGTCTTTTGAGACATCGTTGTATCATTGTTATCACAGAATTGTGATTGCTGCCTTTAAGATTAACTTGAAAGTTTAATTAGAAAAATGAATATTCGTGTTTTCATGGGTTATGCTGCCAGAGATAAAAGTGTAAAACATTGCTATCTTGTAAGTACTGTGCTTAAATGTATACATTTAAAGATAAGGTGGCATTTAGTTGTGAGATTGCAGAACTGAAACTTCTTCCTTGTTCCAATCATGCAGGAGAACTTTGGTGGCTGATGTAAAAACACGAGTGGCCCAGTATTGGGTTCGTCTGTACTGCAATACTGTAGAACAACATGTAGTACTCTGTGGAAGAAGACACGCTCCGGATGTAGATGTAAACAGCTCATTCTAAGGTAATGAAAACTTTGGTTATAAATTTAAACAAATGGAAACACAGTTATGAATGTCTTCCATTTCTGCCAATAGATGGAAAGACATTTCACCACTGAATTAGAGTGAAGCTGGCCCTTTTTTTTTCTCTCTCTGATGGATTTGAACTGAGCCCACACTTACCTGAAGGTTCACCCGTTAGTCATGAATAATGAAATGAAATACTAGTGGAGCACTGTTGTGCAGTCCGGTGTTCCCATCCAGCATCTGAAACTCACAACTCCTGTCCCTTGCTATTTCAGAGATGACTGACAACAATTCCTCACAGAACACACTGCACGGAGTTGGGAGTGTTAATATTTCATCACGCTGAGCAGGAGGTGCAGAAACAGATGCATTATGGATGGTAAGTGGTGCATGTTTTGTGCATTCTGTATGTAGAACAAAGTTTATATCTGTGTTTAACAGTGAGGACAGCGATGTTGTGTTAGAGGAATACTCCACCCACAAAATGACCGTATCAGTTAGTTCTTCAATGTGCGAAGAAAACGTTGTTTCACACAACAAATACAAATACATTTATTGACAGATTGGGGGAGAGCACTTAACAACAGGAAAACAATATCAAAACATCCATTTACAAACTCACAGGCAACACAGTATAATACAAGTATCTGTACTTCCTAAATACGTTTGTTTGTTGTTTTTACCCCACCAAAACCTTAGTATTTGCACCTGAATATAAAGAGAGCACAGATAAGTTTCACTGTATGTTCAGTTTCAAATAGTAAAATTATTTAACCCAGATTGACATGATCACTATAAAACGCCTAAACTGTATCTGCTAAACATTAGCATGTTAGCATTTTCATTGATGTTAGCTGACGTTAGCCAACTCCCGTTTGAGTCCCACCCCCCCTGCTCGCAGAGCTCCACTTTCCCAAGCTCAGGCGAACATTTTAAATAGGTACTGTCATTAATTGCTATTAGTTTATCAAATGCAGTCTCATACAACAAAAGCATCATATGATGTTCAGCTTCAGATGACTTGATGTGGTAAAGAGCTACAGAATGAAAGAGACACACAAAGCAACACATCCTCATACAGCAGTTTGTATGATATCCTACAAATAGTGCCCCAACAATGACGTCGCATACTTAAAGTTACTCTGATCAGGTTTACGAAAAGAAACGTGTTGACAGTGAACATTAAAATGAATCTGTATTTCTGGGAAAACTGCTTTCCTCCGTATGGGACCCCTTCCTACATTACCCCCGTCACATTTTGTTCATGTAATTGCAGCCCTCCCAATATGTGGGTTATTCTCAAATTACTAGCTCATGATTATGTGTTATTTTTTACTATTTTTGTTGCATTACTTTTTGTAGCAAAAAGGTACAAACAATGCATGAGAAGAACCTGGACAGAGTAGACCGAGTGTAGATGACGGAGATGAGGAGAGAAAGAGAAGTGAGTAGGATGAGAAGAGGACTGAGAAAAAAGAGGTAAAATTTGGGGGAGGACTCTACAAAATATTTGCAGATGATCTGAGACTATTCTCTTATATTTTGTGATTCATCGGCCCTCTCACAGTGTGGATAACAGAAAAGAAAGATGGTTTTCTGCCTCAGTCTTCTGCTCATGCAGGGCAGAATTAAGACCTTTACATCTATTAGGGCGTTACTGTAATGTCTTGTAATGTTCTCCCTCCAGTAATTATGCGATCTGTTGAGAGGAGTCAGCTAAAATGTGCTGAGATTTAAGATTGACTAAAGCACATCCAGTAACACTTTTGAGTAACATCAAGAGTTCATTATGGACTCCAATAACCTCGACAGGAGTGTTTGGGAGTTCCCTCGCTGCTTTCATTGTATTTAAAGCTGACAGGGATAAAAGCACTCACACATATTTCACCTAAAAGCAAAGTTTGGTGTTTTTTCTTCAAATACCTGTTAAGAGCTGTTGACCTGGATAACTCAGTCAGCACCCGACCAGCAGCAGGAGGATTTCTCAGGCGTTTCCCGTTGCGTAACATCAGCACGAAAATAACCTGCCAAGATGACAGGTTGGCTGATAAAAATTTCATAAACGGTATCTGATATAAGGTTATTTAAGGAAAATTGTTGATTTAGCTCTGAAACACCATTCCCATGCTTCCGCAAAATTCAGTCAAGCACGCACACACCCACCCACACACACACACACACACACACACACACACACACAGATATGCAAACACACACACATTTATAAGGTCTGAGCACAAATAAAGCAGCAAGTGTCTGTGTGTGAACACTAGAAGGTGAATTTCTCAACACATCTGAATGAAATGTGCATAACAATACTCTTTAACAATGATCAACAGTCTTTTTTCTGATTTATTGGCATCTTGTTTCACACCTCAAAACTTTAGATTTTTATCTCATGTTTGTTTCACTAGTCTAATTCCTATATATTTGTTTTTAATATTTGTTGTGTGTAAAGCACTTTGTAGCTCAGCTTAGGGATGCACTGATTTATCAGCTGAACATCGTTGTTGGCAGATATTCATCTTGTTGACTGCCATTGGTAGATTGACTTGGAGCCAGCCTCAAGTGGCCATTTTTTTAATTGCACTTCCACATTGGCTTCATTTATCATCCTCGGAGGTCGACGCTCGGTATCGGCACAGAATCTTAAAAGTGGTGCATCTCTAATAAATATATGCTTATTATAAGTTGAACACTGTTTCATACGTGATACATTGATAAATCCACATGTGATTTTCAGATATTTCACATGTGGTAGGTCATATTTCAGCATCACCCATGAAATATATTTTCATTTCTGTCAGATCTCTTTCGCATGTGATTTTTTTTGTAAGGCACTATGTCACGCTGTCCCTCTCTCTCTCTTTCCCTGCACTCTTTTCTGCCCTCTCTTGCTGTTTAGCTTTCTGCTTGAACGAAAGAGAGAGAAACCAGGAGGGCAGAGGCTGCGATTCTGCATTTACAACTATGTGCCTGAGTGTGACTGTGTGCTCTTGTTCAAGTGTGTGTGTGTGTGTGTGTGTGTGTGTGTGTGTGTGAGAGAGTGAGTGAGTGTGTGTGAGAGAGGGAGAGAAAGGGATGCAGACATTTGGCAGAGAGAGAAGAGAGGGATTTGGCTGACCTGTCGGGGTCTTTCATGTCACATTTCTGCCCTGAGGACCTGACCTCTGTCTCTCTGTCTGGAAAATAACCTGGAAAAAATAAAATGGGATATCGGAAAACTCCACTCTGCAAAACAGTCAGAGCAACATCCCTCCTGCGGCATCAGAGACAGAGCTGAAGGGAGAGAATGACCGAAAATTTTGATTTTTATCAACATAAGAAAGTGAAGAGGAGAGGAGGATTTGGGTGCGTCGGTCTGTCTGGAGGATGCAGAGGATTTATTCATATAATTATACTGTTTGTGTTTTTCTTCTTTGAGGGAAAGAGCAGAGAGGAGACAGTAAGAGAGGGGATGAGGGGAAAGGGGAGGAGAGAGTAGAGGAGTACAGAGCCGAGAGAGGAGAGGACCAGAGCAGAGAGGAGTACAGAGAGGAGGAGGAAGGAGAGAAGAGGAGAAGAGGGGAGGAGAGGAGGGGAGAGGAGTAAACACACTCCAGATGGGATCTTGGCATTAATAAAAGGTAAGAATAAACAGTGTGACTGCATGTGCGTGAGATGAGAGCTGCACATGTTGATGCTGCTGCTGCTGATACTTTCTGTTGTTGTCTCTGTCGATGATCGCAATGATGTTGATGATGTCAAGTGTAGTTTGCTGTAGGGAGTCTCTAGATTACTTTCTCCCCCTCCACACATTATTCTGTCTCCCTCTTCACTATCTTCTCTTTCTCCTGCTCCAATTCTTTCTCTCTTTTATTTTATCTTTTCTAAATCTGTGTCCATACTGTCTGTGTCTCTGTCTCTTCTCTTCTGTAGGTCATGTTAGATAGTAACGGTGCAGCAGCGGAGGGAAAGGCCAGTGTCACATTGCATTAGCATTACACACGCACACAGAGGGAGAAATACGCTTAAAGTGTGATGAGTGCACGTGGACGATGTGTGTGTGAAGTGTGTCTGTGTATTTCTTGTGTGTGTGTGTGTGTGTGTGTGTTTGCTGGAGTACAGCGTGAGCTCGGCTGAAGCACACATAAGAACCAAATAGTCATCTTAACCACATGGAGAAAAACAGAGCTATTGTGCCACATAAGAGTCTGGCCAGGCTGCACACATAGAGAGGAAAAGTGAGAGGAAGATCAGTGTCTGTGAAAAGACGAGGATGGAAAAGTATCGTTATACTTACTGCATGTTGGATCCAGACTTTGGTCATGGAGCAGAAAGAAACACATTGGATTATTCAATATGCACCAAGAAAGCTGATGAATGTCAATTTATTATTCTTTTCTGTGGCTAAAAAGGGTTAGGGTTAGGGTTTGAATTGTCCTGTTGTAAAAACCTGATGCATTTGGTGCTTTAAACCATTTTTTAAAAGAACAGTTCCACAATTTGCACCTTTAAGGACTCTTAAAAGTGCTATGTAAGTCTGATATTATTATTATTATTATTATTATTATTTTAATTTCCATGCAGGGAGTTCATGGTAGACGCTGATGGCTTAGCCTGGTTCTGTCCAAATTTAACAAAATCCACTTCATAACTCCTCTAAAGCTCACTATTTAACATGTTAAAACGTTTACTCCTGTTGGTACAGATCACTAAAAGCTATACAGTCTAAAACCTCCTCTTAACTGGACACGATTTAAATGAGCAAGCAAGTGGCTGTTTCAGGGTTTCCTGGTGAAGATGTCCTAACCTGCTCTGTGCTTCAGTGAACGGGCCACGTTTAGACGAGAACGGCCCTACTAAAGACGGAAATGGCTTTGCGTTTAAAAAAAAACAACTGCATTCATATGATAATAATGTGGGAATGATCCTTGTGTACGCTGAGCTGCAAAAACAACTGAATTCGTTGTAGTATGCACGCCAGGCCAGTAGTTGGTGGTGTAACTTCGTAATGACACACCGTACAAGAACACCGCACAGATGCGTGAGGTGCGGCCATGATGTCACCATTGTCACAGGATCTGCACGTTGCACATTTATTTAATAGGGTCTTTTTGTGCCTTTATTGTATAGGACAGGCTACCCAAAGTGCACATACCCACATCTGAGTTAAAAATCTGTCTTTGCTCCCATCTTACAAATGTATGAAAACTTTGACAAAGTATCAGAAGTGACGTTGCGTGATGTGGTTCGACTGACTGAATTAAAAATGCTCCAGAAATAAATCTGCCTGCATCAGCTTGTCCGGCAATTAAAAGCTCGCTCCTCTCACAGTGGATCATGTAAATGAGCCACTGTCACTCATTGTAGTTTCAGTCTTGTGTAACAGTTAAAGATAAGAGAGTTTATATTTATCATCACTCAGAGTTCACCAACACTGAAAATCCTCCAAACATTTACAATCCCCTCTAAGCATTTTCAAAGATGAATGAAAGTGTCCTAAATTACTTTTATTCTCTTTATCTGTGAAACTGTAACACTTGAGTTCAGCAGTATCTGCACATGTGAGTGACAATTTTAAATCTGTGGAGTGTGCTTGAAGCATGACTATAATTACTCCAAAAATGTGTGAAGCCCCTCGGCAAAACATTCTTCTCCAACATTTTGTAATATTCTCATCCTAAACTTTTACATCTCTTCTTCCAAATTGAATGAAGCTCTGTCGATGTAATCCAGTTATGAGATTACAAACACTGAGCGCAGCGGGGTTAAAAGGACACGGACATTGATTTTCTTCTTTTGCAGAGCTTTTTTAATTTCATAATCCTGTTATAATTTCCCAGCTGACAGCTTTAAACACATCTCATCACATGTGAATGTGTTTTCATCCGGTGTTTATGAGCTTTTCTCTCCGCTAAACCTTTTATTAATGATTGAAAGCAGGCCTAATTACTCCATGAAGACGGACCAGGTTTCATGACAAACAACTGTAAATGTATCATATCACGAAAACACAATCCTTAGAAAATGAAGACAGAGCAGAAGTATAAAGAAGCTAAAACCTGCGTGTGTTTCTGTCATGCTGTGCAGCTTTAAAGACATGGCAGAAGTTTAAGCCCGAACAAATAAAAAATGGATGATGCTCTCAGAGAAGATCAAACTGGCCTAATTTTTGAGGATGTTTTCTGCTGTAAAAACTGAATCAGAAAGCACAGCACTCTTGACCCTTTAGTGAAAACTGAAGAACAAATCTGCATGTTGTGGAAACATGCAATATACATTTATGTCTCATCCACATGCTCATTTGCATAAAAATACACCGCGGGCCTGTGATTATGTTACAAAACTAACAAAACAGTCAAAAGGCAATGCAGCAAGTGCAAGAGTAAAACAACACAACAGATCGCATGACATCGCAGTGAAACATAACACAACCAAACACAACACAACCTCGGAGCAGTTCTAAATCCACCGACTGTCAGGGTCATTTTGTGATGTTGTGTGTAAATGCTGCAGGACGTGACTGCCCTTCTCTCTCCTGTGCTTGCTCTTATTCTCTCTCTCTGTCTGTTGGATTCGTCAATTTGGGTTACTGTTTGTTATGGCAAAAAAAAAAGAAAAAAGAAAAAAGGATGTCACCATGCTATCACAAGTAATTCATAGTTCAGTATCACCAGCACGTTATTTCATTTAGCAGTGCATGACTCATGCTTGGTTTCTTAGAAACTAAAAACTACTTTGCTTTAAGATGTAAATACGTCTTTGCTACACTTATGAACAAGTACAAGCAGAGAACTTGGAGAAGGAAAAAATTCATTGTGTCTCAACAGGTTAGTGTGGTGAAGAGTCACGCCATGATTTATTATCAGGCAGCTGAACATCACTTATGTAAAGACATTGGTGCATAAGACACTTGGCCTGCAGCCACAGCTGCTCTGTCCAACAGTCTAGACAACAGGGGCTGTTTACACTGACGATCACACCACGCATGAGAGGATTTTTACAGTTTATCTCACTCTGTTGATCTGCCTGTCTGTCTCTCTAAAAAAAACATTTGCTATTTATTCGACGAGAGAAGTATAAAGTCATATAAGGAGACAGATATCACTGTCATGTCTATATGGTAAATGTGAAGCTACTACCTGCAGCTGCTTAGCTTAGCTTAAAGACAGGAAACAGGGGGACACAAATAGCCAGGCTCTGTCCAAGGATAACAAAACACACCGGGGAAAAAACATGGGACAAAGGCAATTAGCAAAAAAAAAAAAAAAAAAAAAACACACAAGAAAATTGGAAAATTGAAAATTAGTAAAAATACATTTTTAAAAAATGAATAAATAAACTGTTATGTCTCAAGTCTAGGGGGAACCTGGACATAGGATGTGTATGACTCCCCCACTCTCTCACTCCCAAGAAAATAGATAAATAAAAATGAAAATTTAAAATGACCCAGAAAAAGTGCTTAAAAATTATAATAACTTTGTAACATAAGTTTGAATATGTAATTATGATAGTTATATAGTCCTTAATCCACTAATTTCATTTGTGAAACATTTATTATCAAGTTGCATATTGCGTTTTTCCCATGTTGCTACTGGTTTCAAACGGTTAATTAAACCCTTTTGACCACAGTTAGTCATAAGTATTGCTTATTGCTATGTATTAAAACATGTTCAGAGAAGTTACTGCATGCTATTTTAGCATGCAGTAACTTAGTAACTTAGCATCTGATGAACATAATAAACAAAACTAAAGCTGGCATTCCCACACTTTCTCATGAATATGGGGTATTTAATTGTGTAGTGGGCAAAATCTCAACCCAGCCAGTGTTTGTACGTAGGGCCCATGTGTGCAGTTAATGGGCTGAAAAATGGGCCCTGTATGGGATTTTCCACTGTTTCTATTATGACACAATACCAATTCCCCAATTGGGTGCGTTTACCCCAGTGGGCGCCACATGGGTTATGCTTGTGCTTACTGGGTATCAAAGTGGGCATCTTATCGTGGGCCCACATGAGTAAACCCATCCATGTGTGCAAGTGGCATTGAGCCATTATGGTACTAGTGGACAGTCTCATATAGGGCCCATTTTTCAACCCATATTTTACCCACATGGGCCCCATGTACACATTCTTACTGGGAATTGAGTGGTACTTTTTGCTGTATTGTAACTTTTTTGGTACTGTATTTTGTTATAATTTCAAATCACATGTACATCATCAGCTTGATTATTTCCTACAAAGTAGTTTGAACTGCTCTTTCTAAGTAGGTTTTGTTAAACTAGATTTCTCCCTTTAGCTTTGCCGTAGTTAAACTTCTTCCAGTGTGAACTTGCAATGCTTTGCTTTCAAAGTAGCTGCCACAAGTAAAAAACAAATATATAGCAGAAATGTATATTTTCTTTTTTTCCTTTCAAACCCAACAGCACATCTTGATAAAAGAAGTAAAGGTTAACATTAAACACTAACACTAAATCCTCCTCAAATTCAGTTGTTGTATTGAGTAGCAGCAAGTTTTCACAACTAATATTTAAAGATGATTTGCTTTGGTGGAAATAAATTAAACTTAAGGTGTAACATTTGTTTAAAGAAGATAGATTTAAGTTAATCTTACTTAATTCACATAAATTCTTTAACTCATGTTTAATAACTTTGGTGAAATGCCACATCTTAGTGCACAATACTTCATAGATTTAAGTTCAATTAATTGAACAAAATTAGTGATATTAATTACTTAAGTTACCTTAACAATAAGTACTTGAGTTACTTGGACTCAAATCAAATGTTTTTGCTACACCTAATAAAGTGAAATGGTTTAAGGCAATCAGTTTCCTCAAACAGTTTGAGTTAAAGTAAATCATCAGATTTTACAACTTGTTAACCATCTTGTCCTGAACCACTGATTTATATATTTTTGTCATGATCACTTGTAAGATAGCAGCTGACCTTTGACCCAAGTCTTTAAAACAGGATATTTTTGAAATATTGAATCTCTTGTAAAGTGAAGCAAAACAAAACAAAACAAGTGTTTCATAAAATAAAATCACAATCAGAGCTTTTTCATTGACGTCTCTGTGGAGCCTTTAAGCTGATCAGATCAGGTTAGGAAGAAGTTAAGAAAGAAGAGCAGACTCAGCGGAGTCTCCTCTCTTTTCTCGCTCCTCTTGTTTCCCTCTCAATCCTCCTCTATTTTCAGAGGAGGAAGGATCTTCCTGGATCTTCTCCAGCACGTCAGCTCTGTTCTTTCTACCCACTTCCCCTCTGACATCTCCCCTGATCTCTCTACCATCACGGTCTGTGCAATTAAAGACGCTGTATATTTAGTATCAGAGCCATCAATAAGTAACACACACACACACACACACACTCTGAAGGAGTGACTGAGTGTGTGGGGGGAATTCCAGTCTGGGTGTGTGTCTACATGTCTAGTCACAATACTGCATTTGTTTCTATTTCTACTCTAGATTGGCAAACTAGTGTTGGTAAGGTGTGTGGCATTTATTGATATACTCTATACTTATCTCTGAAACAAGCACGCAAAACTTCCAGGCTCACAGCAAATGTTATACTGCATCCATGTCTCATTTTCAGCTCATTATGGCCGAGTGAGAGCTGGACAAGATGCTTAAAATATTTATCTTGATATTTTAGGACTTGATGATGACTGTAATCATTGGTTTTTTTTCTTTCTTGTCTGTAGCCCTTTTCATGTATATACTCCAAGAGGAAAATGCCTACAAGTGTAGTGCCTACACTGTTTGTCCTGTACGGATGTGAACACTAAAAGTCAACACTTTTACCTCAAAGTTGTACTATTTAATTGGAAATCAGTTTACCCAAACAATGAAAAGCAACTCACTCATAGCAGTTCCTTAATTGTGATTTCTTTTTAGCTCCCAAGACATTAACAGTTAGTGAGCGTTTAGATCTCTGAAAGTGGGCAAAGATTACAGGACAAGACCCTCCAACAGCACTGTTATTTTAAAATATCTCGTAAATTATTTGTGTTCATGCAAGACTTTGCTGAGTATGCGACATGAACTTATCTGTTAGAGCAACACCACATCTATGATGAGTGTGTGAGTGTGTCTGTGTCCACCAGCAAGGTCAGACACACGTTGATCTGTGTTTTTATTTACAACCTACAGACAGGAAGTTGGCTGACGGCTGATTGTTGCCCCCTAGTGGTTCCCTCCAGAGACAAACTTTACCTGCATTGTGTATACTGAGGGTTATTGTGGTTAACCAAAAACTAAACTACAAACTATGGCACCCCTAAAGCCCCAAGATGTGTTTTTTTTTTCTTTTTTAATTCATGCAAACATGTTAATTATCAAAAAAAAAGTTATTATCTTGTTCGTACAGTAATATAGTACAGCAATCCCCTCCCTGCTGATAAAACCAATAATGTAATAAATAAATAAAATAAATCCTAATTATGGAAATTGAACTGAATTTATGTAAATACAGAAACAACAGAGTAATTTCAGTAAACTTTGATAAATCCTAATTCATACATCATAATAGTGCATTACAAAGGATTTGAAAAAGATATACTTTTCAAAAGTTACTTAGATAACAACTACAAGTATCACTTCATTGCCCATTTTCCATTCTGGTTATGTCCATTTTTATTTTCCTTTATTTCCAGAAATGCTCCTTAAATTCAACTTTTTAACTTGATGTTATTTTTTTTCCTCTGCACTGGATAGTGTGTTTGTGTGTGTGTGTGTGTGTATGTGTGTGTATGTAGTATTTGTTCTACTATACATGAGTGCATTCAAGTTTGTGTGTTTGTGTGTTGATACTATGTGTGCAATCTTAAATTTAAATATTGGCATGTGACTGCAGGGGAAAGCCCCTCAGTTTATTCCTTGGTTGTCATTTCTCTTAAACCCTGCAGGCGAACAGCTCAGGCATGTCGATAAAGAGGGGGAAAGTGAGAGATGATGTGCAGATTAGGGTGTAAGGTGTCCAAGTTTCCAAAGTATTATAATTATATCACAATTAACTCATCTTCTCTCTGTATGATAACATCTTTCAGTTCTGGATAAATAGAAATGATTGGGGATGCCTTTTATCCAGGAGCATATCTCTGAAAATGCAACACAATATTTCAACACAGCCTGAATCATTTTAATAAGCACGGCTGGTTCACATGAATAACACAGACTGTGAGTCCCAAATCACAGAGTAACAGGATCACTGACATTTTAGCGTTACTTGTTTGATCTTTTTAGTATAAGAATGTAGAAATAAACAGTCACTGTGGTAAGGTCATGTATTCAGGGTAAGTTATCATAACTCACTGTTAATGCAAACTCATTATCACAACACATTTTCATCCCAGCTCGAAATATATTGTTGCTTCATGAGTCGTCCTATGAGTCAACTGACCAATCAGAGCAGACTGGACTTTTTCGGGAGGGGAGCTTAAAGAGATGGGCGCTATAAATAAGGGTATATTCAGACAAACAGTATGAGAAAAATTATGTTTTGTTCTAGTAGAAACCCCAAATACAGGTATGAACCTGAAAATGAGCATAATATGGGACCTTTAACCCTTTAAAACTTGGATGGGCATCAGTTTTCTTGCATAGCCTTCAAATGTCTTTCCCAAGTGTTTAAACATTTGAAATGGGATTTTTTTTTTCAAAAACATAGAAAGAGGGCAATCAGTGACTTGATAGTCAATGACATGTCCTCCAAATTGTAAAATAAATAAATAATTAAATACATCAAAATATTACAAGGTGACAAGAAAATGACCCAAATCTCAAAATCATAATCCTGATATTATAGATTTAAATTTAGGTAACATAAGAAATATTAGTATTATTAATGTTTGTTTGTTTGTTTGTTTGTTTTTGTTTTAGCATTTTTAAAAGTCATTTTATGTGGGGGTTTTTGTTGTCGTTTTGCTAATTTCAAGTAGATTTATGAAGGGTAAGTTTTGGGGCCATTTCTTATTAAAGTTCTCATAGCCTTCTCTCATGTTTTAAATAAATCAGGCCAATTTACTCAAGTTTCAAAGGGTTAAGGAAAAGCAATGATTTGTGAATGCTTCTCCATTGTTTTTCCTCTCACCCTTCTCTCACTTTCTCTGTCTTTTTCCTTGTCTTTTCTTACCTCTGTCCTCTGTCCTCCTCCCCTCAAACCAACAATAGAGGAGTCATGAAGTATGAACTTCACTAACATCTTCAGGACAACAGAATAAGCTCAACTGGTGGTGAAATCATGAGCGCTCCCACGACAGGAAGCCCAGAAATGGAGGTGAAGGTGGTCTCCCAGGAGATGGCATTGCTTAGCAACATACTGGCAGCTTACACCTTCATTGCTGGTAAGTCCATTCATCAAAACTGTCATGTGTGACTGTGTGTGATCATCTTTATAGTCTTCAATAAGATCAATGGAGTAAAGAGCTCAGTATTTTAGGCACCTCATGGATTTCCAAAAGGCAATGATCCCAACCTGAGGATGGGGACACAAAATAAATTGGAGGGGTGGACAAACTCCTTCTCTAATTTTTTTCTTTTGAAAAATTGTACCTGACTACAAGTTGAAAAATAAATAAATAAAAAAATAGAAGAGAGTTTGGCTGACCAGGCCATAATCTAGAACACTGGTTTCCAACATTGGGGTTGGGGCCCTGATGGGTTTGCATAACAAATCTGAGGGGTCATAAGTAAACAGATATGGGAAGAGGACAAACGGTCTTGCTAAAGTCGCATAACATCACTCAATGGAAATGCAGTCATCTCGCAATTGTTTTTCATTGACATTTAGAAAATATTGCTTAAGTTTTGCACAAATCTGTAATGGAAACCCACATAGTGTGACGGAGATCTTACTGCGCGTGTGCTTATGGAGGTTTGTGTGTCTGCAGCTAGGTGGTCTCAGAGAATTGCAGTACTATCGTTAGAAACAAAGACATATGATTGGTTGACGCTTTACTGCATCGTTGGAGTGCTAAAAAAAGTTGAGGCCAGCTCAGCTTTTGTTTGTAGCACGTCATACTGTCGGCAGCGACAAGAGTTAGGCGTCAGATTGTGGCTTATGTCATTGGCTTCCACTGAAAACGAACTGTGGTGGGGTGACCTCTGGCTCCCCTGGTGGAGCGTGTGGGCTGAGGCCTTTGCAGCAGCCCACATTTGATTTAAGCCTGTGGCTTTTTGCTGCGCATCATCCCCTTTTGTCTCCTACATTTCGATGTCTCCAGTATTAGACAGCAGTTAGCTTTGGCTTAGTGACATATCTAATCTAACTTGCCTGTTCTGAATCTCAGATCTTAGAGAAGTGCACAAACATCTGGTGTCATCTTTTAGTAGAGGGGGGCTTTTAACTGATAAATAATATGATTCATTGAAACTTTTCATCATTTTTTAATCCTCTTTGTCTCTTAGACCAACCCGAGAGAACGGCCTTGGTGTTTCTGGGTGGTGTCTGTATCGGCCTCCTTGTCACACTCTGCGCCATCGTCTTCCAGATACACTGTCGAGCAGACTGTCACTATGGCAACAGTAAGCATCCTCACCATCGCCACAGGACCAGGCATCATCCCCGTCGCCATCCTAGCTGTCCCCTCCATCAGCCCACCGACAGTAATCCAGACAGCACTGCTGTTGTTGCCTCTGGAGGGACGGGGCCCGCTGGGGACAGCGAATCAGAGGACTGGGATGACACATCTGACCTGTCGGCACGGAGACGCAGACGCTTCGAGAGAGCTCTGCTGCACGCCACCATGTTCACATCAGCTGAGGGTATTTCTCACAGACACAACACAAACATATGAGGAGTCATATGAAGACCATTAAAACCAAATATTAAAAAAGTCATCAATATATCTCATGTAGGAAGCACATGCAATAGATTATATTCACTCAATAATTGACAAATGCCGTGATGATAAAGCAGAATAGTACATTTTTAAGGAACTTGCACTTTAGTTTATTTCCATTTTATGCGACTTTTTTCTTCTACTTCTTTACATTTTTGTGGCAAATATTGTACTTTTTACTCCACTGTATTTATTTGACAGATAAAGTTACTTTAAACATTAAGATTTTTTTTAAAGCTTTGCCAGTAGCCCAATGATTCAGTAACAATAACAATATAATATGATAATCTGAAAGTCGCCATTTAACTGCCTAAGATGTTTACTTGTAACTAAATATTTATATGGTGTGATACTTTTACATAAATAAAATATCGTAAAGGAGCAGTGTGTAGGATTTAGTGGCATCTAGTGGTGAGGATTGCAGAGTGCAACCAGCTGAAACTGCTCCCACGTGCCACGCGTGAACTCTCAGTTAGGATTCCTTCTGTGTTAAGGAGGTTTTTTTTTTTTACCAGGAGCTGGATTATCCACAGAGGTTTCCTTCTCTTCAAAGCCAAAGGAGCAAATGATTTAAACCAGGAAAAACACCAATAAATCAGTTTTCACATTAAAAAACAAACAAACAAACGGTGTTTCTTCGGGTCACCATAAATATGCTGCCAGCCCACCACCTGCCAATGTGTGCTCACCGAAGATCCAGATGTATGGAAAGTTATTTTCAGGAGCCAGTTTATGCACAGAGGTCTCTTTCTCTCCAAAACAAATAGATTCACGTGATTTAAACTATTGATAACACTGAATAAAGGACTTTAAGTTTAAAACTCTGTGTTTTTCCAATGCAGCTCATTATGGAGGGGCTGCTAAGTGTTTTATACAGGTATTTAAAGATGAAATAGACTTATTAAGAGAGAGACTATGTGTCAGTGCACCTTTATGCGCAGGCCTAGTCACTCACAGACAGTTTATCTGTAGACACAGACGCACATGCTCATATCTTTCTTTAATAGTCTTCTCAACAGTGATGTGAAATTTGATGGTTATTTGAATGGACAGTGTATAGGCGTGCTTTAATCCTGTGTGCGTGTGTGTGTATGTGTGTGTGTATCGTCAGAGCTGGACCGGGCCCAGCGGCTAGAAGAACGGGAAAGGATTCTCAGAGAGATCTGGATGAACGGACAACCAGACATCAGTACAGTCACTCAAAGTCTCAACAGATATTACTGACGCACAGTCAGATAGGCAGAAAGTCAGAGGGACATGAAGCCTGACAGGCGAGCAGGCGGATAAAGGTGAATAAACAACTGAAAAAACACTGGATGAAATGAAGAGAAACCATCAGATCTGATGAAGCTCTGTCTGCACTGCACCAAAGAGACTCTCACAGATCATAGTGCCGGGAGCACGGTACCCTCCACTCTGTAAACAACAAGGAAAACATATGAGTTGTGATGCCTCACTCCTCCAAAAAACAAGGTGACACTGAAGTGTTTGGAAGAAGAATGTCCTTGTGCCCCGACAAGCCAACAAGTGGGGATCCAACGGACCAACAGAAACCACACCTCTGCTGGTGAAAACTGTACAAGGGATTTTATGACTGTTAAAAGACTTTACAAATTTTTAACAGGTGCTTTTGAGAAACATGGAGATACATAAAACAAACATGAGGTTTTGAAAAGGCGAGTGTGTGCTTACAAATATTGTGATATTGTGTTGTTGCACTTTTCTCAGCTCACCCTTTTTTGATACAGAAGATACAGAAGAATGACATGGGGAGAGACATTATCTCAGTGCCAAGAAACGTTTACACATACTGGTGCTTTTACTGCTGTCATTCTGCATCCCCAGATGGTGGCTGATAAAATATGTAGGTAGAAGTCTGTTGGTTGCATCTGTTGGCTGAAGGCTGATCAGCTACAGGTGTTTTTGCACATGGACGTGGACAGCTGGTCATCATGTGAGCAGCCCAGTTGCCAGACTGCACATTTTTGCAAACCACAAATAGGTTACATTACGTTTCATACGTATCGCATCCACATTTTTGAGGCAACGTTTTATATGAGCTGATTTCATGGCTGGGAGGTGGAGGGGATGGTGGATGGTGTGTCACTGAGGCAAGATGCCAGCCATATGGTGGCCCTGAGGGTCAAAACCCTACAACATTTCCTAAAACAAAACAATATTTCAGAAAACAAAAAAAAAAAAAAAATTGCCAAAACAAAACAAACGAACATTTCCCGAAACATTACATTTCCCTAAACAATATTTCCTGAAACAAAACAAAATTTCCCAAAACAAATCATTTTGGAAAACAAATTAACATTTCCCAAAACACTACAACATTTCCCAAAACAAAATAACATTTCCCAAAGCACTGCAAAATTTCCCTAAACACTACAACGTTTCAGAAAACAAAACAGCATTTCCCAAAATTAAACATTTTGGATAACATATTAACTTTTCCCAAAACACTACAGCATTCCAGAAAACACTGCAACATTTCACAAAACAAACATTTTAGAAAACAAAATAGAAAATACAGATAGTTTGTTGTGACATCTTCAGAGTGAATGTTGAGGCTATTCCTTCAGTTTTTGGGGGGCTTTTGGGGCTCTGTTATTAAATGATGACTTAAACCTTTGACATGAAATGCAAGACTAATAACAGTAACACACAGAGGCTCTGACTCAGAGGCTTCCCGAACCTTTGGGCCCCTGGGCTTGGGCCCTGTAGGCCTGTTCAGTAATACACCTATGACCATGACCAACTGGTTTTTGTGTCTAAACATAACCAAACCTTCACGACCCTAACCTTAACCCTAACCCTAAACCTAACCCAAGTTTCAGCGCATCCATTGCAAAATAAAATAATGTACAAATGTCAAATATCTGTGGTTTGCAAAAATGCTCAATGCAAAAATAAAAAATCTGTCGGTTGGTTTAATGTGTGAGAGGATCATGCTGCCTTTCTTTTTTTGGCTCATGTGGTAATGAGCTGAAAAAAAAAATCAAAACTCTCATTCCAGGAATCTATGAAAGCTGTTTTCTGTACATATTATTGAGCAAAGTCCCGTAATAAAATGAAATATTGTGGCTCACGTTTCTTCAGCAGCACTCTAGTTTCTTTGGGTATGTTGTGTCTCATCTGCTGTGAGGTGAGATTAGGGATTGTGGTCATGGCCCAGAACAGATGGTACAGAATGATTTTGTTGACTGCATTAAAAATAGATATTTAATTTGACCAGTTATAACTTAGCAATAGCATTGTGACTGTAGACCAGGTCAGGGGTGAACACAGTCCCTTCCAGAGGCTGTTGCAGTAACAATCTCTGGAACTCAATGAATGGTCTATTGTAGTGATATTCAATTTACGGCCTGCGGACCAAATCTGGCTCTTGATAGGGCACCATCTGGCCCTAAAACCATTTTCTAGTTCTCAGTAAAAATAAAATCTTTTGTATTGGTGAATCCAAATTAAGCCTTTAACCTTTTGTGCTGGAGTTTGTAAACAGATGTTTGGAGATAGTTTTGCAGTTGTTGAATGCGTATCAGTGTGACTTTAATTCATCAATCCTCTCAGTTTTCAGATTCTTCATTCAACGTGGAGGCATGTGAGAAAAAGAAAGTTTTCTTCAAGAATCCAGGGCAACAGTGGGTGAGTTATCAAAATACAAATGGTCATTTGGGGGATGAAGTTTGCTTTCAGTGGAAAGCATTATGACATACATAAACATACACAATACACCGCTGAGTTGGAGGTTTGGCTGGGCCTTGTTTGTTTAGTCGTTACACCAATAGGAACAGGATTATCAAGCATCTCAAATTACATTAAGGACATGTGCCAAAGGGCTTGCCCCTGATACCACCACTTTGCAGGTATCCTTACCAACCAGTCACAGTTTGTGCACTTACCACATATGAACATGTCTATTTGAGTTTGATGGACACAAAGCAAGCTTGGTCGCTGCAGCAATGGACAAAGATCTGTATTAACTCAGTCATTTATATTCTGTAAGAATTATCAGTTATTAGAGTCTGACTCCCTCTGGTGTTCACAGTGTGCCCCTGCTCCTCAGACAAACCATTCACTCTGTGGACGACATCTTAGTATTTACATACACCTTGAAAAGCTAAATGGAAAAGAGTAAAGGCAATAGGGAGTTACACACACACACTCACACAAGATGAATAGATAACTTAAAATCAGAGAACTGAAATCAAAATAGATAAATAAGTAAACAGAAGAATGTGGTACACGAAATAAAAGCAATCATGTCATCATACTCATATTTGTGGAGCCTAAAGTGATATATAGTGACGTATGTAATATAATAAAATATATTATATTAAACTTTTTTTTTTTTTTTTAAAAAAAGGAATCATCATTATCCACATTATAATCAGTACTAACTTTATCATCAGCAAGATTTAAGATCAGCACTGTGAAAAAAATTGGATCAGTCATTTTAATCTTGACTGTTGTGCAGAGGACAGAAAAAGTTCCTCCTACTCTCTTGTGTTTTTCTTTTTTTTTCCAAAATTGTTTGTAGTTTCAGTAGTTAACTACACACACAAAGCAATTTACCTACTGAAGTCATTATGCAAATATGCTACAAAATGTACTTAATTAATTAGAAATCTTGCGTACCACCATGAACCATAAACCATAACCCAGGGATACTCAACTTGCGTTGCATGGGGCCCCTTATACAAAATGACAGGAGGTCAGGAGCCAGTTGCAGCAGCCCCATTTAAATGTGTCTTGAGTTTTAGGATGTTCCTAGGATTTCAGGTTGGTTCTAAGATTGTGGGACATTCACAGGAATTTAGGACATTTCCAAGGTTTTAGGATATTGCTCCAATTTTAGGAAGTTTGTGGATTTTAGGACATGTCAAGGATTTTAGAACAAGTCTAGGATTTTAGGACATTTCTAGGACTGTAGAGATGTCCTGTCCAAGCCCCCAATGTCCAACACTGGCATTCTTTTTTTTTTTTTTTTTAAATTAAATATACAAGCAAGCTCTATTTTGATACTGTTTTATGCATTCTGGCACCTTAAGCATTTTTAAACTTCTGGTTTACTATTTACATGTAGTTTACTGGCTACAAGGCTTATTATGACAATAAATACAAATCAGACTGTGTATGAACTAAACACAGTGGTGTGAGTCGTAAGTATGTTTAAATATGACCAAGCTCTAAATGTTGAATTAACTTAAACTGAAACATATTAGTCCTAGCATCTCTCAGTTCTCTACCAATGCTATCGCTTTAACGGGACGGGCGGTGACGTTGGGACGGGGACACGGAGCAGAGAGCTGCCGCAGCTGGACCGACTCCCGCCCGGGACCAGAACACCGCCGGCCTACAGACCGACCGTCTGTTATCACCGTCAATCTGACACTTCAGCTCCCCAATCCGCCATGAGAGACTACTCCGCCACTCCGAGCAACGGAGGCGCCTGCATGCCGTGCTGCCAAGTTTGCGTCTTCGCCTTTACCGCATTTCTCATCGTTGCAGAGAGGACGGCGCGTGAGTCTTACCTGGGACACACATGAGCGCGCGCGCACACACACACTTAACCGACCTTACATGCCCCGATCACAAATAACGAAAACGTGTGTATCGTCATTAACGGTGTGATGGATGATTGTATGGTAGCGGCATGTGCGCATCCCTGCTGTGTGTTTTTTTGACTTTATTGGCGTGCGCGTGCATGTGGGTGCGTGCTACAGTGATGTGTGTCAAGGCTACAGCGGCTGGATGAGAGATGCTCGCATATTGTGGATGGGATATAGGGTTTGGGATTATTATGTGGTCTAAAATCTACAGCAATCTAACATACAAAGTTGGACATTTGTTTGGACTTGAGCGGCTGTCTGTCGCTGTGCTGTCATGAATAATAGAGTCAGAGTCTGCAGTCAGCACCAGTGCGCCTCTTTCCTATTTTTATACGCTGCATGTTATGAAATCCTGTATGCAGCAAAACTGCAGACTCATTCCAGAGTTTTATATAGTTCGTCTTTTAAACAGCTGTGTCATTACAGGGAGGTCTGTCCTGAAGAAAAACAAAGCGGAGCCATGTTGTCATATTTCAGCGCCCTTTTTTTTGGAGGTGCATGAATGGACGAGGGGATGGGCGTACCCCATTATGGGGCCTAGTCTGCCCGGGCAGCCCGCCCGCTCGGCAGCTGAAACGGTTCAGATTACATGTGTGAAGGGAGGGAGGCAGAGCTGCAGAGCTCAGTCCAGCAAGTGTGTGAAGAGGGGTCTGTGTGAGTGAGGAGAGGAAGCAGCACTCATGTTGTCAACTGCATGGGCGGATTTTGAGACACTGGGTCCCTGGGCACAGACATGCAAAAGGCACCACTGCCTCTCCTACATGAAAGCAAGACACACAGACTCTGTGGTGGTTTTCCCTCTGTTTGTTGTTGTTTTGCATCTGTCTTAAGTTGCATCGTTTGTGATTTTGTGTCTCTTTGAGGTCATTTTTTTTGTCTCTCTGTGGTTGATTTGTGCATTTTTGTAGTTGTTTTGGGTCTGTTTGCAATTCCTTTGCATCTCTTTGTGGTCTTTCTGTGCCTCTTTGTGGACATTTTGAGTTTCACCCTGGTAGGTATTTGTGGATGAGGGCCCCTGACAATTTTGGCCCCTGGGCACTGTGCCCTGTAGGTCTGTTCAGTAACCCATGCATTGATGGGATGCAGGAGGTCATAAAAAAAGTGTGGGCACTCACAAAATGCAAAATGCTCTTTGTTCTGGCCGACTGATCAAATGCTGTTGGCCTGATGTAAACACTTCTATTATAAGCACTGCAGCATGAGCAGCATTGTACAAAATACTGCCAGTCTGCTGTTTACACTGGGCTACACACACAGTTATAGTCATGAGTTACAATATGAAGAGATGCTGGCCTCACCTTGCTGGCCACCAAGCGTATCCAGCGACTACAAGTCTGTGTGTATGCATAGTTCGAATTACGGGGGAGCTAAGGGGAGCCCGGCTCCCCTCCTGTAATACATCCATGTGCCACACATTTTATGCATGTGACATGTTTTAGGAGTGGTGTGCACTGGAAAATGGGGTTCCCCTGAGAGCCACCGTGTAAATCGAACCCTGTGCGTATGTGTGTGTTACGAAGAAACTGACGTCATGGCAGTGTCGCATGGCGTCGCTACGATGACCAGCTACAACGAGGCAATACTATCTTCTAATGGAAACCGACTCCCAGAAAAGTACCCAATACCAAAAGCGAGTAGAGTAGAGTAGAGTAGAGCCGGTACCCTGTAGTGGAAATGCGCCATTAGAGATGCAACAGTGACACTGCTAATGTGATGTATGAAGTTGATTTGTTTCATGGTCTTGCAATTTTGTGTGCAGATAAAAATTTTCCAAACATGCACAATGTGATTTATCTGTTTATCTCTATATTTTCATAATTCAAACCGTATTATGCTTTTCTGTTGCATCAGCAGCCACAGACTCAGCTGACAGCAACAGCTTACATCCACTGGCACATTATGAGACAGCGGTTCCCTGGGCACAGATATGAAAAAGTCCCCACCACCTCCCCTACACAGGAGCGAGACACCGACTTTGTGGTGGTTTTGTGTCTTTTTGGTCTTTATGAATCTTTTTTGTAGTTTTCGGATTCTTTTAGGCAATTTTATATCTCTGTTGGGTAACTTTGTGTAGTTTTTGGCCATTTTGTGTTTCTTGTGGTTAATGTGTGTCTAATTGAGAGCATTTTGGCTCTTTGAGGTAATTTTTATGTCTTTTTCAGTCATTATGTGTCACTTGGTATTCATTTTGTACCTCCTTATTGTTGTTGTTGGTCTCTTTGTGGTTGTTTTATTTAAGATTAAGGCAATTTTGGTTCTATTTTAGTTGTTTTGTGTCCCTTTGAGGCCATTTCGTGTCTTTTTTGGTCATTTTGTGTCTCTTTGTAGTCATATTATGTTTCTCTGCTGTGGTTTTGCACCTGCTTGTGGTCTTTTTGTGTCACTTTGTAGTAATTTGGTGTCTCCTTGTGGTAGTTTTCAGTCTCTTCCTGGTCAGTACTTGTTAATTTCAGTAACATCTTGCAGTTGAAGGCCAGAAGGGCCCTAGTCATTCTGGGCCCCTATGCCTGTGCCTGGTTGGCCCATTCAGTAATCCATTTATGCTTCCTTACTGATTACAAATAAAAGAACCACACAGTGTATCTGTTCCATTATAATGAATTTTAACCACTGCTCTGAGTGCTTTTATGAATCAGTATTGTGGCACTCCAGTCTAGTCTGGTCAATGTAAGCATTTGTTTGTGATTTTAGACTGACTATACATGAATGTTTCCCCTTCTTTCCCCAGTGATCTATTGCTTTGTGTACTATCTGTGGGTGGGTCACAACTACTGCTATGCCTATCTTGCTGGCTTCACTGCACTGTTCCTGCTGCCAGGTGAGACAATAACAACATATCAGCCTTAATTTACATTAGATTAGATATAGAAATGTTTCATTTATATTTGTTCTGTGTTTCCCAGGTTGGGCTCCTCAGTGGCTCAGTTATCTGTGGTACCTGTCAGATGGACGCATCCGCAGGAAGTCTCTCACCTGGACACACATACTGCACCTGGGGATCTTCAAAAGGTGAGCCAACCTTGCATATGCGCATCTCTTTGTGTGTGTGAATGACGCCAGTGTCAAATCGAAAACTTGTTGAACAGGGACAGTTCACAGTAAAAGTCAGACAAATTGAGCATTTGTTTGTTTGATGATTATGATGAAAATGGTGTTTATGTGTACTATGATGGCATTTCCTTTGTCTCTCTTGTTTCTTTCTCTATCAATTTATCCTTCGCATTGCCTCCCCTCCCTCCACCTCTGACCTCCGCAGGCTGTGGGAGTGCATGTGTCTGCCGGATGAGGATGTGTACGGTGAGATCATGCAGCAGGCTGATGTATCTGCCTTGCGTCTGTTCGAGGCGTTGGTGGTCACCCTCCCTGAGACGCTGCTGCAGACCTATGTGCTCATCTGCACTGATATAGGAATCAAATCTCCAGGTATGGAGAGACTGGAAATGTGAAAAGCATGTATGCAAAGTGGCATGTATAGTGTTGTGTGTGTGTTAGTGACAGTATGTACAGCGCGTGTTGAAACATTTAAATGTAAATGAATCATATCTGAAATAAACTGTGGCCCTGTAGACCATGGCTGCAGACAACTCCATGAGAGATCTACATAACATAATGATACGAAAATGCTGGCTAAAGGGTTATAACTTAAATATGAAATGAAAGGGGTTGCTCATAGAAATTAAACCTTACCACCTGAGTCTGTAGCTCCCCTTGGCTTTACACAGCTTTTTAGATGGTTTCAGCTGCTCGAACAGCAACTTTAATGTTTTGGTTCACTCTCACTGCTGGCATAGTGTCCTCTTCACTACTGACCCATTAGTGCGATGCTGGAAAATGTATTATTTAATCATGAGAGAGCTGGGTCTTCTAATGGCCTGTATTATCTTGCTGTAGAACAACTCAAGACTTTAAGTTGACTGTGAGTTGTGCTTTCAGCATAGACAGATCAAATATAAAAGTATAGTGTAATTTAAAAGATAAAAGATCAAATAATGTTGATGTTCACCAACTCTGCAGTTCCATTCAGTTAATATCAGTGTCTCTGATCATTATTTTAGTTTAACAGTCCACAAGTTTATTGTTTTTGTTCAGTCTGACTGCTCTTATAACTGTAAAGTTAACAACTAGCTGATGAACACAGTACCAGAAATTTCCCTCAGGAGATGAAGAGAGGTGGCCAGAAACACGACTCCAAATGAATGCTACTGTTGCTCTCTGTCTACTTGATGTGAGCAACAACTCTATTTGGTAATAATATGTTAAATATTATGTTTTCAGATAGTTCTGCTGCCCCCAAGTGGCCCAAAATAAAACAATAAGTGCTTTTTTAAATTTAGTCAATTTATCTACCATCTATGTCCAGTGTGCACGTGCAGACTTATATCTTTTGTAAGAAGTATTACAGTGTATAAGAGTGTTAGCATTTCTTCTCTATCTGTCTTCTCCCTCCCCCGTCCAGCCTCAGTGTGTTTTGTGGTGTGTTTGTTATCTCTGGCCTGGGCCTTGGTCCTCTACGCCAGAGCCTGTTCACTCATCAGACCAGGACACCTACAGATGACCCCCGCTGCCATTCTCTGTAGACTTCTGTGGAGGGTAGGCGAATTTCACCACTTAACTGCCAGAATAAATATAGCATCGCATGTTTCTGCAAACCGTGGATATGTTACATTTGTTTGTTTCATGTGTAGCAGATAAGTTGAAAATTAACATATCAGTAATCAATTTTAAGTTGTGACCACTCAGCGGTTAATAAATGACTAGGTAGTGCACAAAAAAAACTTGGTTAGAGTTACGAAAACATCATGTTTTGGCTAAATATCCTTCCTCTGTAGCTACAAATACATCTGGACATTTCCAGAACTGTGGTTACAAAATACACACTTTTGTTAGGTGTCACACAACCCATCTCCTCTCCTCAGGCATATTTATATGCCTGTGTTTGGCTTTGTTTGCGTGACAGCTATATTTTCTCTGTCTGCAGGTCAGTATGTTGGGATCTCGATTTGCTGTTCTCATGCTCTTCACACGCATCTTCAAGCAATGGATCCTGGGAGTCATGGGTAAGTCCTGACTTTTTTATCCTGACAACAGTCAGACACATTTTCTACATTTTCTTAGTGAGAACATCCTGTTATAGTTCACCTCCTCCAGTCTAGTGTGTTTATGTATTAAGGTTGAATATTAAATTGGTTTTGTGTGTGTGTGTGTGTGTGTGTGTGTGTGTGTGTGTGTGTGTGTGCGTGTGCGTGCGTGCATGTCTGTGTCTGTGTGTTTGTGTGCGTGCATCAGGTGTGCACTGGCTGGGTGCAACTTTCTGGATGGTGTCTCAGCAGACCGACATCATACGTTCAACTAGTCGATGGAGAATCTTTAACCTTGCTCTGGGAGCCATTCACATCTTCCTTTTCCTCAATGTGAAGTACGGTCAATCCAGATACCGCATGGCTGGATTCTACCTGGTATGTGTGTGTGCATGTGTGTGTTTGTGTGTACGTGTGTGCGCATGTGTGTGTGTTTGTGTGTACGTGTGTATGCCTGTGTGCCCTGTGACAGGGCCACTGACAACAACAGAAACACCTGCACACATCTGAGAACCTAAAAAAACCAAAACAAACAAACAAACAAACAAAACATTGATTTGGGCAAAACAACAGATTACGAGGTAAAGAATATATGCAATCTAACTTTAGAATTTCATGCATTCCCACTGCAAGTAAATTTGCGAGCAAAAATTTGAATAAAAGTGTCCACCAGATGGCATATGTTACATCCTGATAATGCAGCAGTTGAATTAATGTCAATAGATAGATATACAGTAAGATGAATAAAAAAAACTACAAGACTTAAAAGTTCAATGGGAGAAAAATATTAGTTTCAGATGCGTTAAAAAGGTAACAATCTTCCTGTGTTTCTGTTTATTCTTCTTCAGGCCATGTTCATAGAGAACGCTTTTCTTCTTTTGGCTTCCTCGTGGATGTTTTCCATCGTGTCCTGGGATACTGTGGGAATACCAGCTGCAGTGTTCTGTAGCTTCCTCATCGGTGAGACACACAGCGACCCTTTATAACAGTCTACAGACATGCTAGTGGCTCCATTAGGTTGTACTAAAGGCAGATATGGGCCATATTCTGCCACATTTGACGTACTGGAAATGAAAAAGGGTTGCAATGTCAGAATTTTTTTGTGGCAATCCATCAAGTAGATATTAAGATATATTCCAGGTCAAGTAAAAATGTCAAGCTGTTGGGGGTGTGACAGAAAAAGTCACGGGATCACCAAAGTCCACAGGATTCACCTCCAGGATTCACAACTTTACATGATATATGTATATAGAGTACATAGATATAAGTGCAACTGCAACTTTTTAGATCTTTAAACTTTTGGACACACTTGCACGTCTCCATTTCACATCCTCCCTGTTTCTCACCTATTTATTTGTTCCTCTCTCTCTCTCTCCAGGGGTGATAGCGTTGGTGCTCTACTATCGTTTCCTGCACCCTAAGTCCTTTGAGATTTTCCAGAGTATTCGCCACAGAGGGATAGGTGGGGCCTGCGCGGAGCGTGGATCAACATTGTCACTGGAGGAGAAAGTTACACCCACTTTCCATCGCCATGCAACATTGTCTGGTCTGGTTATTGTTTATTGTTTATTCAAAGATTCCCATTAGAAGCACATGAATGTGCCTCTAGTTTTCCTGGGCTTTTGCACATTGAAAAACAATACATACATAAAATTAGAGTGCAGACAAATTAAGATATAAAACCAATCTGAATGCTAGACAAGAAAAAAAGATCTAATAATAGTCTAAGCAATGCAATTAGACATATCAACAAAAAGAGTAAAACACCTACAGACATAAAGTGATAATAAAGCAATAATATGGCAAACAGACTAAACAGATAAATATATGACCAATTAATATTAAATACCTACCTACCTATTATTTTAATGTTTGTGGTTGTTAATTAAATCAGGAGGCGGGACTCTCATGGATCTACCTATCCAGTGGGAGGGCTGGAAACATCACCACTGGCTGCTGATTCGCTTGGCCATGAAGACAGGGGATGTGACTAAGATCTGGTCGTCATATGGCGAAGGGGGACTGGCCGGACTGATGGGTCTGTCCGAAGAAGTTCACTCCCCGGATGAGCCTCGTGTCCCTCTGGTTTGTTACATGCCTGTTTTTGAATGTCATGCTAAGAAGAGCTATGCTAAACTAAAGATTGAATGTCTGCTTCCAAACCCGTCCTTCCTGACATGCAGCCTAACATGTGATGTCTTTGAACATAAAAGGGTTTCTGTCTCTTATTTGTGCTGTGATTTGTCAGGCTCCACTTCAGCCGCAGATTCCTCAGATCTCACAGCCTCAACTAGCTCCTCAACCAGCTCCACCACAGGTGAGTGAGTCTCCACAGGCAGGATCTTTGATCTCAGATTTACAGCAGAGTTATACTTTAAGCCACTATGTGAAGGATTTGACAATGCAGACGTATGAGCGCATGTTTCTACAAACACATGCTATTAGATTATTTATAAAAGATTCTACTATAATCCCTTGAAATGTTACAGTGATTTTAAGATTCTTGTTCATGTGTAAAAAATTAATGCTCAGTCCCTCAGGTTTAACTGTCTGTCTGATCCACAGGTTAAAGAGGTGATCCAGCCTCCAAAGCCAGCTCCGTCCACTGTAATAGCCAGACCAGTGAGAAAAGCTCCGCCTGCAACAATCCAGGATATAAGAAGTTTCCCAGAGATCATCCCAGTCCAGGAGGTCATCCCTGAAGAAAGTGCAGAGGACGAGTCCAGCGCTGCGCCATCAGAAAAAGGTTGGATTCCCAATAAACACTGAACCCTGCAGGTCCACACACACACACAAACACAAACACAAACACAGACACATACACAATATCCACAGACACGGTTTGTTACACTGTTTGTTACACAAATGCTAACTTCTGTATTGCAGACCAGCAAACAGCTCATTTATTATGACCTGAGCCATCAGCATGAAGATGGAGTGAGCATTTTAAGGTTTCATTTATTATTGACCTTTGACAAGGCTTTGTTTGAATACTTTGACAGTAAAACAGCCTGTTTTGATTTTGCGTTATCTATGATCACACAGTGAGATCAGACTTTAAACCTGAAATAACTGTTTTTTTTGGCCACATTGTTGTAGCAAAAAAAAGCCATAAACATTGACATGGCATCACTATAAAGGTGATATAGCAAACTTATAAGTACATTTACCTATTTACACATCCAGCACATATGGAGAAACACCACCATTAATTTGAGTCCAATATTCACTCCCGCTCTATGTTCTTGTAGTCACCACCAACTCCTGAGGGAAATATCTGTCTCTTCAGCTGCAAAATGCTCCACTATGTTCCCCAGATAGACTAATTGTGCCTGTGAAGCATAGAGTTGGGTTTTAAAGAACCTTTTTTCATTGAAAACAGCAGTCTCCTCCAGCTGAAATTGTCAAAAGAGTGAAACAGAAGAGTGAAGTTGTGAGCCGCAGAGAAAAGCAAAAAGCTGAAAGAACTGTAAAGCTCTGAGAGGAACTATCTTGTGGGTTCAGCGCTAACTTTCACAATCAAGTAATTGTTATCCATTGTTAATGAAATTGATTATAGCTGTTTAAATTTGGTAATTTGAGACATTTATTCACATGCAAAGTGAGGAAATAGTATTGCTGCTGCACAAATATGTTTTTGGAGCGACACTCACAACTATGCACTTTTTGGTCACACATACATAGTTCATAACATTGCTGTTTTACCTAATCTTTTAATCTTAACAATTAAATGTGAATGCTAAATAGTGGCATAGGTGTTTGTTTTTCAGTCTTTGCTATAGGAAAACAAGCATAGATTTGTGGTAAGCATCCATTCACATGTATTTGTTGCCCTTTTAATTTCTGAACGTTATACTACAAATCCTTTGTAGCCATTGTACCTCATGCATGGTATTACCTGTAGGCGATGTGTACTGTTTTAAAAACACTTTTAAATTGATATAATTTCATCCTCAAAGGTGACGAGGAGTTTCAGAGTGCTGCCTATGGCTCGCCAACACCTTCATCTCAACCAGGCAGCCTCCGCCATGTCGACAGCAACGCTGCGTCCTTGACTGAAGCTTCGTCCTCCGTTGGTTCCCTGGACATCAAGACTCCTGGCTGGTCACCTGAACGACGCTCTCCTCTCCTGATTAGTTCCCCAGATAGAAAACCATCGCTCCCTGCCGAGTCTAGCACCACACTGTACTTCAGCGCAGATGCTCAGTCTCCGTCCAGTGGGAGCTATCTTGGCTGGGGCTCCGAGCTGTCGCCCATCTCCACCTACAGAAGTCCGTACCGGATCAGGGAGGCTCGATTTGTCACATCCACCCCACGGCTGGAGCCTCGATCTGAAAGTCCAGGTCCGTCCCCTGTTGTTATCATCCCCGCCACTCCTGGCACAACACCAGGCCCCACCCCAGGAGGCAGCCCTGGAGTGTCGACCCCTACCGCTTCAACTCCTGCTGCTTCAACACCTGCTGCTTCAACTCCTGCTGCTTCAACCGCTGCATCGACTCCTGGTGCCACTACACCCGTTACTCCAATCATTCCACTCACTCCAGTCATCTCCCACGCTCGCAAACAGCTGGTCCAGTTTGTGGACACCAGAGAGAGAATGGTGTAGGGAAGATGGGAGTTAAGGGGAACAATAACTGGGTGGGCAGTGGTGTCTTTTTTTAGTTTAGCGGGTAAAGATTGAAGATTCATGCATTAACTAACTCGGGGAAGGCTTCGTGTGGAGTTTAGGGGTCTTTTCAGATCAGCTTATTTAAATCAGTCATGGACGGTACACAATATGAATTATTATTCATCTTTTTACCCTGACATGCAGATGCAAGAGTCAAATTTGCAGAAATATAGGATAGCACAGGAAGCAGCACTACACTGTAAAATCTGACAAGTTGATCGTACTTAAAATAATCATGGAAACCAACTGCCTTGAAAAAGGATAGGAAATGCATCTATTCCTTTTTTTTATCTAACTATCAAGTTTACTCAAAATTTAGCTATATTTACTTAATTTTGTGAAGCAACTAAATAATGACAATTGCAATTACCTTGTTTTTTCTAAGTGTTAGCAACTTCAGTAAACCAGGTTATGCTGACTAAACTTGATCATGACAAAGAGGATTTTGCCAATGGTGAAAATAGACCTGCAGGTCCTGTTTTGTTAACAAGTTTAAGAATATACAAATATGACTGTCTAGTTTGCAGCCAGCAGAATACAGACATATAGCACAGTAAACTTGCTAAAACTTAGAAAGATTGATTTAATTAAACTAATTTTAAAATCATTTTTAAGTTGCAACAACATCTCAAGAACAATTTTAAATGTAACACTTTATGGTAGATATAAAGTAAACATACATTAACATTAATAGTTATGTTTTCTTACATTTTTCAAGGCAATTGGTCGCCTACATTTTCAAGTAAAATCAGCTTGTCAGATTTTACAGTCTTGCAGCATGTGGTTGGTTGGGGTGCTTGCAGGGAGGAGGCTGTGATAGTATGAGACTCCTCACATGCTGCTGAGAAAAAAAGCGAAAGGGAAGCATCAGGTGAGCATCAGGCCAGGCACGTAATTGTCTGATATCTACCAAGGCCACCAGAGGAGTTATCAGTAACAAAAACGGATCTACAAGGTAATCAGCCTTTTCAAACGGGGGACATTTTTTTATTTTCTTTAAAAGTATTTGATGAAAAGAAATATCACTATCCTCTTTAGAGAAGAAGTAAACACACATCAAACGAAAACACAGATACACAGGTGCTAATAAAGGTGGGGCATCACTTTCATTTATTCAGATAAACCCTCTCACTTGCTCATTTTTAATCATTAGAAATTTACCTCAGAAAACTTTATGCAGATTCGATTAGGTTTATGTCAGCCAATGTCATCAGCTGAAATTACTAATTGTTGAAAAAATAATCCTAATTATGATGATATTGGAATTATGAGTTGAAGTGAGCTGTTTAATTAAACTAGTTTACAAACACCAAACATGCTGAATCTCTTGTAACGCCACTCGCCAATGCCTCTAATCTTACATTGGTGAGTCAGATACAACGTAACCAATTTTCTGTCATGAATTATAAAAATACTGCAGACCTAATGTAAATCCAGTACCTTCAAAGGCTTTAATGCTTGCAAGAGCTGAACATTATTATTTATTTATTCTTTCTTACAAAACCCTTCAGATGATGTTAAACGTCTCATCCAGTTTTCAGGAAGCCAATCATTCATCCAGTCAGTCTCTTACTGTGTGTACAGCGCAGTGTATCATATTACGCACATTACTGACATAAACATGTAACAGAAGTTCTATTTGCAAGCTGTGAAATAGTCAAATCTGTCAATTGATGTTTTTTATTTTCTCTAAATTATCAGAAGAGTCAATGACTAAATGCGATGATTTGAGGGATTTTGTAAATTATATGCTCTGCTTTCTTTTGCTAATTGTAACTGCAATAATTCCAGTTGGCACTTTACAGCAGAAAAGGTTCAGTTTAAGTAGCATGAAATTCTGTAGACTACACTATGATCATAACAGGAGAACACGTCAAAGGAAATTAAGCAATATAGAACATGAAAGGAGAATCACATGATGTTTCTGTTGTTGTTTGTTCATGCATTTAATTTCATTTGTTGAATATTAGTTTAATTTGTTGATGGTAGTCTGATTTTTAATATCTAAACATTTATTTTATATGGGTTTTTTTTACTTTGTTTTTGATCTGCAGAAATGCTTTGTATCTCTACATAAGTAAAGTAAGATAAGTAAACAAATGTTTTGCAAAGTTCTCCATTTGGAACTTTCAAAGAAATTGCAAGCGATGAGATAAGAGATGAAAACATTTCTGCAGGACTTGGTTCATTTAGGTTGGATTTCTTTCAAACACATGGAAAAAACAAGCAACTTGGCAAGAAGTGCTCGCAAATTGCAAGAAATTTGTAGATTTGGAAAAATATTAAAAATAAGCTAGGGAAAAATGTTGAGGAAGTGATGTTTATAATTATCATTTTTGTGTATATTGATATAATGTCACAGAATTATTATTTTAAAACAGTTTTTCAAGTCTTTTTCAAAGTCGTTTGTTTTTTGTTTTTCACACCTATTATTTTTATTATTTTTTTGTGCAAATTTTCAGTAAATTTCCTTGCTGTATTTATTTATTTTTTTTTTTTTTACTAATTTCTCGCTAGATTTTTGGTTATTTCTTCTGAGGTTGCTGATTGCCTTCTTGCCAAGTTTTTGAAAGACAATTTGCTTAGATTTCAAAGGGTTAATGAGTGTGTGTTCTTGTCTCTAACAAAGGGGAGGTCACTTTTATGACACCTGTGACATTTTCATTTCCTTTTTTATTTGATAAAAGAAGGGAAGTGTATGAACGAGATGATAAGATACACTTCATCATTGACGAAAATGAACTGCAGCAGCAGCAGTTCTGTTTACCACTATTGTAAGTTGCCATGGCTACACACGCGTATGTGCAGGGAGGAAGTTTTCTGCTCATGGTGCTTTTTTTGAGTAAGTATTACATTTAAAAACTTTGTGCCCTGGATTCTTATCCGGAGGTGATTTACATTTTAATTTGGTATACTTCTTCACCACCTTTGTATTGCTGCTTGTCTGCGACTCTAGTTATTATCATTTGGCATTAATTTGGATTGTTGACCCCATTTACACACACGCAGCAAGCTGTTTTCAGCTTTTAGGCGCATGTAGAAACCTAAAAGAGTTAAAGAAATACTTCATCCACAACAAGACCATTTATAAATCATTTAGTCGTGCCATTTTATCTTGAATTGGTGAAGAAAGCTTTATTTTTCTCACACACAGAAAACAACAAACATTGATTTATTGATTGATTGTGAACAACTTTAACAATAGCAAAACTATTTAGAAATATCCCTTTTCAAAATCTCACACAACTCGCACAGTATAATCAAGGTCTTATTTATCCAGTCGTACGCTTAGCACTTTCCAAACACACACACACACACTCACAAAACTCTTTAGTAATAACTGAAAGTTAAAATTATGAACAATCTTTTCAAAGCAAGAAGGTTCCTCAGTGAAAATCCATGTGTTTGTGAAGTACTGAGCATACAACTGGATAATGAGACCTTGATTACTGCACAAGTTCTGTGACAGTTTAGAAAACGGATAAAACAAACAGAGAATTTGTAAATGGATGTTTTGTGGATCAATCAATAAATCCATATGTCACCATTTTTTGCATTGAGATGCAAGAAAAGCTGTTTTCTTTGCAAATTCAAGGTAACGCGACACAACCAGTCGATTAACGAATGGTTATTTGTGGGTGAAGTCACAAAAGATTATGTGCAAAAGTTTTGCCTAAAAACAGCTGTTTTTTTTTAAATTGACAACATCAAGGTCTATTTCAAATGTAGCAGTTCAGTTTGGTTGTGAACAACAAACACATTTCTCAGATGCAGACAATCTAGAAAACTTAAAAGGGGAAAGCAAATTTTAACATAGACTTAAAATAATATTTTTATCTTTAAATGTCAATAGTATTCTCTTGTAAAGCCCACTATACTTACAGATATTTTTCCATCCTCCACCTATTATTTTGTTAAACCTCCTACCTCAGTAAATCCGAATTTCCAAGTGACAAAACTGATTTTATTATCTTTTTCTTCTTTGCAGTGAGAATGTATAATTGCTCACTGTATGACTAAAACTGTATAAAACTTTTTTGATAATGTAGCTACCAGAGGGGGGATAAACAATGTGGGGCAGAAGTTTAGATTAGAAATATCCCGGGAATAATGCGCTGCTATAAGTTTTGAGTTTGGTCAGTGTCAGTATTATGCAATGTTGTGAATATTATTTATTTCAATGTGTGAAATTTGATTTTAATCATAGAATTAACAATATCAGTCTTCCATATGTATTTGTTTTCTACTTTTCTGCTTTTCTTTAGCTTTGCTGTGTTATTTTACTTCTTTTTTTATTTCTTTCTAAACTAATATAGTAACTATGAAGTAGATCTGTAATCTGTAAGCGGTTAAATGTTGTGATAAACAAGGGCAACACTTTGAGAATATGTAATGGTGTTTAGAGAACAAAGTACAGAGAAAAACAAGCTGTATGTTGCTGTTATCCATATACCCGCTGGTAGATAAAGGAGTCAGTGCATGTTACTCATCATCCAGAGAATTGTATCTATTGCTGTAGAGGAAGAAAGCACTCGCTGTAACTACACATGCACACACACGTTATAGTAGTTAACACACACATGCTAGAATGTATGTGCAACAGCAATAAGCCAGCTAATGAAATGTATAATAGTGCACTAATTAAAAAATATCTACGCACATGCTTTAGATGATGCCTTGGCTCGATCACCATGAATCAGTGCTTTGCCTTGTAGACAGACAGCTTCAGCTGCCATGCTTGTCTTATAGTGTGTATTGCTTTATATTAGAACAATATGCTTTGCTTTGTGTGCCTGGTGTGTGTAAAATATTTGCTTGTTTGTCTCATTTTGTATTTTTTTTTTTTTAAAAGTTCCTTCTTTTATATTTGGTCACATTTACTGTTATGAATTGTGTGGACAGCCACGGTGCAGTGTGTCATGGTTGTGTGCTGAAGTTTCACATGTGAAATTGTTTAGAGGCAGTATCATATTTTCATTGACGGACTGAAATTAGTTTGCTGATTGAGTGTAACGTCACTTTTTCATGGGGCGGCCTCCATTTATCAACATGTATCACCTCATCTCTACAAGGATTTCAACAGAGCATTTGTTGCTGGTGGTGGTGAGTCAGTTACTGTGCTTTTGATGTGACAAAATAAAGTCATTAGTCATGATTGAAGCTCAGAGTGCCACACTGTATTTTATCATCCTTCATTTATTTACAATCAGTGACACCTGGATATGTTTATGAGCTTTGGACACAGACAGGTGGAAATGCACAATGACAGTGTGAATGATGCAGTAATAAATGCATTGTGAGTTCAGTATTGTCACTGAAAAATGACCGGTGTAACATCACAATGAACTTTACTGTTGACATCATCACAGGGCTGATTAACCTGCTCGAGGGACCTGCAGCATTAACCTCTTCTGTACATCATGTTAAGTGTTCCTGTGCTGTCTATGTGGTCCCAGGTTTTCTGTACAGACATTTTCTGTACAAAATACAATATAAAATAGAATTTTGCACTGTCAGCACCATAATTTTGCTAGTAAGGCCCCTCTTTCCCCCTTCAACCTGGAACATGCTACATGCTATATTGTTTAAATCTTTGATGCTGGGGGCTGTTGTCTGATGCTAGTAATGTGGATATGCTTCTAAATGATACTTTTACTTAAAATATGAATGATAATACATAATTTATTTCTAAATGTTGGCTTAAAAGTTTTAGAATCCTGTACTAAATGCTTCACACATATTAGGTAACTTTTTTCAAACCGTGGGGGAAAAAGGTTCAGAACCATCCCTTCAGTGTGTTATTCTCTAAAAATATGCAATCTGTAGTCTATTTTAATGTAATATTTTTATTCTATCCTCAGTAAACTTGACTAAATTAAGCTGAAGAACCAGTCGAGAACCTCTAAGGAACCACACTGGGGCTTAATCTTTGTGTGGCAGTGGTGCTATATAGCACCTTAATGTACATGAAAGAATCCAGCCAGTGTTTTAATATGTATACGCCCAACCCTCCTACTTTCTCATCCGGGTTTGGGACCGGCCATGACGGAATTTAAATAAAGGTTAAATTGAAGACAAACAAAACATAAGCTGAAATGATGACGATCTTGATCCTTGAACCAAGATTAGGTAAAAAACATTACCCTAAGCCTCTTATTGGTTTAGTTATTATTGTGATTTAATTACGTAAATCCAATGCAACTTTATTAATCCCTACAAGGATAAATGTATGCGGTAGTTCATCACCCAGATCAACAAATAAACCCACAGTAAATGGGAGGAACAACAAATGCGAAAACATCATTGTTAATCACAAAGCTAAAACATTAAAAGGCCATAAGCTTTAAAACTATATGTGCAATTGGTCACACACACATTTATAAATGAATATAAAAAGTAATGAGAGTATAACGAGAGTATGGAGATGTACAAAAATTATGAAAAAAAGGTTTATGAAGTACGGAGACAGACAGTGGAGTAATGTAGTGTGTATTTCAATATTTCCAAGCAAGGTTGTTACAAAACATTTCCAACACAGTGAACTAATTTCATTGAGTTAAATAATAGTTTAAGAGTGTAATTTTGATTAGTTCACCTGCTGAAATAAAGGGTTGTTGGTTACTTGTGCTTTACTGCTCTTGTGCAACTTTCTTGGTAAAACAATGATTAAACTCTCTGTGCTGTGCTTACATTATTTTTCCCATCTCATCATTTTGAATGTCAGATGACAGACACATAAAGGGAAGAGAAAACAGCTGGACGATCAGCAAGTTCTCTGTGGTCAGTGATCCGCAGCACGGTACAGCAAGAAAAACTTGTCACCATCATTCACCAGTCACAAGTTACTTCACAAAAGAATACAATTTGAAAAAATAAAAGTCACAGATAACCAAAAAATTACCAAATACCAGCATACTGTGCTGTGTTTTTTTTCAGGTCCTCTTCATTATTTATTTATTTTATTTTACCAGAAAGTCCATTTTAGATAAAAAAAAAAATCTCTTTTAGAGAGGCCAAGGTAACAGAAAATTCACCTGCTCGAGTATTTGAATAAAATAAATATAACATGATGCACAAAAATTGCTTTGTGTCACTTTTAATTTCTTGATGGTTTAACATGTTCAACTTTACGTCAGAAAAACATCATTAGAACAGTATTTTGGCAAATGTTGTAACAGTGACATTTGGGCTTGAACTGTGCCAAGATATTTCAGAGACATTATAGCCCGGAAACAAATAAGAAGCACTTTAGAATGACAATAAAAAAATTATTGGACTTGTACGTGATTACCTTTTCTAATTAATTTAAAGGTATCAGTAATATTCAGTAAAACGATAATAATATATGTACATTTCTCATATTCCAAGATTTTGGACCACTTTTGTCATTGACTGTCATTGCTAAACAGGCCTATCATTTCACACTGAAAAGTCAAATGGCTCTGTCAAATGCATCTGTATCTCAGGTTTGCTGTCTCATAACTCATCCAATGACAACTGCAACAATTCACTGACACTTATTTTCCTGCATTTACAATTACACTTGCAGGGGTCAGTTATTGGGTGGAGGCGGGGTAAAGGATGCACCCTGGACACGTCACCAAGCAATCACAGGGCTGACACACAGACAGACAACCACGCTCTAATTTACAGTCAACAATCAACCTAAAGTGCTGTGGGACAAAACTGAAGAGCCTATGTAAAACCCATGCTTGTTTTGTCTCTTTCTGTAGCGGCTGTGAGTCTCTTTATATTTCTATGCAGCTGTTTTGCATCTTTAAGTCATTGTTTTGCATGTTTTGGTGGTCATTTTAAACCTCTACTCGGTCAGTATGTATCTCTACAAATGACATTTGCAGGTGATGGCCAGGGAGACCCCTGACGCTTGGGCCTGGTGGGCCCATAAAATAACCCATCCATGCGTGTTACTGATATCAGTTGTCATTTTCAATGACAGTACTAAAAATATAGTTCAGTGATGAGGATTTTTGAACAAAAAGTAAACATCAAAGACAGTTTTCCTGAGTTCATTGAGAGTAAATCAGAGACTTTATAAATTTGTATATAATTTATGTACAGTCTATGAGGTACAGTGGTGACAGAGAGGGTGAGTTTTAGCACCAACTAGCGGTCAGATGGAGGCGGTGCAGATCTGCTGCACCACTCCATTAAGTGTGTTTCACCGGCTAAATCCAGATTCAGGCGTTTGTACGTCTTTAAAGGAAACATATCTGATCTTATCAACCCAAACACCTACAGACTGGACCAAAAAGGGAAGGGTTGTGGTGACCGTGTGGTTTCGTTACAGATCACATGAGCTGCGTTCATGTGACCGGGCTCACGTGGTCCCGGTGATAAAAATGCACTGAGGACCGATTCTCAGTCACTCTGCTGGTCAACTAGTTTGGGAGACACACAGAGGAGGAAACTGGAGCTGAAGATATAAAGTTTACACTGACAACTGACCAACAAGCTTAAGGTAAATGATTTGCATTTACTGCTTTGTCCTCAGCCTTTTAGTTTCCGGTTTATCAGACGTTAGTCACAGATTGTTTACACGGTGAGTTAGCAGTTATCGGCTAATGTTAGCTAAATCTGTACGTAAACTACAAATAAATAGTATGTTCAGTTACTATTGATGGGCCGACTGACTCATTTAATACAAAAAAAGCAGTGAAAGTCCTCTTTGTTTTCATAGTTAAAATGGTGGTTGTTGTGGTTTGACCCATTTTGGACTTCATGGTCACAGGTGATAAGATAAACGTTGGAAAGCAGGTGTGGCAAATTTGACACAGCGACATGATGAGTTAAATCGTGTCAGGAGCACCACATTTAAAGAGAGAAAAGAACATAAAACCTGAAGTTTAAATTAATATGAAAGGTAATACTGAACAATCAGGCTTTTTTTTATATTGTGTGACGCCTACAACAATAGGGAAATGGAAAGTGAAACTAGTTTTTATGCCCCATTGAGGCAGAAACTCTGTCCTCTGCTATTATCAGACAAAAGAAAGGCGCTGAGTTATATACAGTTACAGTTATAAACGTGTCTGATTCAACAGAGCATCAGAGAAGAGCTTTTAATGAACTGATTTGTGTTTGTGTAAAATAACCATAGACTTCACTATAACACTATTTACAGTTCATACTGTGCAAAAGAAAGAGGATAAAACATGGCAACGGGAAGTTTGTACATTTATCAGCAGGCCCTCTGCATTGTTACAAGGAATGAGGAAATGAGCTTTATCTGTCAGAAGTAGAAGTTTATCGGCCTGGCTGATTATTGGGCCAGATATTTGGCATTTCGCTTATCTATTTGATTTATTTGTATGACTGCTGATAAAATTAATTAAAGTGCAAAGAAAGTGAGGAACTTTAACTTTGTAAAACCTCAGGGAGCTATTTTTATTCATTCATATTTATTCAAATTTTCACTTGACTTGATAAAAAAAGCTGCTGGGAATTTTTGTATATGATGTTGAAAGATTCAGTTTTGATTAAACATTTGCCAAAGGCATTAAACAAAGTTTTGAGTTTGTTAAATCCGGAATTCAATACAACTGTAAATTGTGAATGCATAGGCTATCGGTTCCAAATATCAGTTATCAGCCTTGTTTACTACTAATAACTGGTATTGGCTCTGAAAAACAATATTGGTTGACCCCTAGTGAGTAGACTAATAGAGAAAACTCACCAGATTTACAGTAAAGCATGACAGATGCATCAAACTGTGTGGATTCATATTTGCAGACAAGATGAAAGTTTTATGTGAGATACTTTTCATGTTTAAGAAATTCCTTTCTCGTTCAGTATCATGACACTTTTCCGGTCTTTGTGCTCAATACCCAGAGATTACAGCACGAGGGGAACATTGCAGAATATTGATTTGTTCCACCTATTTTATATTTAAATATCCAAGTTTTATCAGATACCATGTGTCTAAACTTATGTAATCCTACCCCATCTTCCTTATTAAAAAATTAACAAAATGTGTCTCTTCATGTATTATCTTCCTATACCAATTTATACATATGAAATGTATCATAGTTATCTACATATACACACAAACACATTCCCATTTCCATATTAATCTATATAACACCTGGTGTCTGAAAAAGCCCTTCCACGTCCATATACTTTGTGAAAATCATGTTTTTCAAATTGTTCTTTAACTGGATATTGTTTGCACATTCCTGTAGCTCCCTGTTCAGACTATTTAACAGTTTCAATCTATAAGTGGAAATACAAGTTTTCTTTGTTGCTTGAGCAGTAAGTAAGTAAATTAAAATTACCTTCTTGGTTAAAGAACCACAGTACATTATTTTTTTAAGATCCCACTCCTGCAGATTTGTTGTGCAAAACTTGATTTTAAAGTCTTTTTCTTCAGATGTAAACTAACTATACTCATAATGATCTGCGCTGTTTTATCAAGTGTAGAAAACATTGAGATAGAGAAGAGACAGAGTAGCTCAACACAATGTTTAAACATTTCCTCTAGTTGAACCCAGTGTTTTAGGACTTATGTGAAGGTCACTGGTTGTTAGAAAGGAGGTGATGTATTGTCTCTGTGGCTTTGGTGCTGACTCACCTGCTCCTGTCTTGATCTTATCTCCCACATAGTGGAACATTTTAACAACTCTGTTTTCAAAAATCTGTTGGTTAGCATTGACTAGGCACAAAAGTTTAAAGTGGGGCTGTTTTTTTTTCAGTGAATTTGACATTTTGAAGATACAAGAGTTGCAGAAGAAAGGCCTCGCAGTCCTCCACTATGACTCAGCAAGATAATGTAACCTTTGGGAGTCTTGCTCTATGATAACTGTGTTGAAAGTTATTGACAGACTGATTCCTTTCAGTCAGGTCAGCAGGCTGAAGGTTCACTTCCCCAAATTACATTTAAGTGAGTGTGATAGTGACAAGGCAGTTTGTGTGTGTGTGTGTGTTTGAACCACTAAAAAATAAATCTCTCTTGTAATTTGTTTTATTCTTGTGGTCTAAAGGGGCACTGATTGTCTAGTTGTTGTTTTTTTTTTTTTTAAGTTTCCATATTTTGCACACATTTGATAGCTTGCACATGATATAGATGTTTCACACTTACTGAAGTGATACAAGTTATTTACAGCACATGCAATAGAGCGAAAGCTAACCTACTCGCCCCCAACAGCTGAAGGACTCATTGAAGTCTCTCCACAACCATGGAAGACATGACAGTTTTCGCACATGACTAGACTATGATACACAATTTCCTGTGGCATTTAAGTTGAGCACTGGGCTCGATTTAAGGAGAAAAGTGGAGTATATCACGTGATACTTCAGTGTGATTTCAGGAAGCAGATGTTTTTCTGTAAAGGGGAATTTTTCTATTCCTACTTCCTGCTGTGTACTTTTTACTCGTGATATTTCATTGACCTCAGTCATGTGATATTATATCAGTTTCACTGGAACTCATATTTTCTCTCTCCCTCGCTCTCTCTCTGTAACGTTTTCTTTGGATTCTCTTCTGCTTTCCACATAATACAAACAGGACATGCCTACACGTGTGTGCTGATTTTACAGACTAACAAGACAGGCTCTTGTTTTCCAGAGAAACCTGTGTGGCAGAGTACGCACACGGGGTCTGTAAGTCTAATAAGCTCCTACTCAAGCCCGCGTAAAATTGTGTTTGGCAACAAAATGATTCAGATTTAGTGTTGGATAATCTTGAAACATAATTTGGCAAATAGTAACAGAATCTTTGTCTGTCAAAGAAAAAATCATTCATTAGCATTTCTTGTGTCTTTATATATCAAAAGGCATTTGTTTTCCTCTCCTACTGTTTAGGTCTTAAGCTAACATCATCTGTCGTCCCTCAATAAGAATTTGAAGCTGCATGTTGTTTCCTCTCATCACATTTATGAGGAGGCACAGTGTCTGCACTGCTATTGATTTTTCTGGACTGATGACGTCCTGCTTATCCGGAGCATGCTTCTATTTAATAGGTTTTATTATGGTCTCTCGTGGGTCGTTGTCTGGAGATGATATCAAGTTGCACCAGTGCATTTCACCTCTGATAAGGCGGTCTGATGTAGCATTTGAGGGCGGATTTGGGGTAGAGCTGCTCGATCATGGCACAAATAATAATCATGATTATTTTGCTCAATACTGGGATCATTATTACTTTACTCAGTTACTCATTGACTTTGGAAACATCATGCATTTTTGCACTTTGAAAAAACTTTTGTTTGTAAAAGTTCGTTCTCTCGAACTTAATATAATTCAACTGAAAAAGTAAAAGTTAGGGCTTTGTGGGAGGAGCAATAGTGCACAGCTGCAAGAGGAAAGGGTGCGCTGGACTTAATAAACAGGACAAAGTGGGATTGCAAAACTGAATGCAGCACAATAATCCTTTTAGCTCAATTGTCTTGTTTTCATAATCGTTTAAAGTCAAAATTGTAATTCACAATAAACTCGATGAATCCCCCAACCCTGACTTGGGGTTTGCTTTTATCTAGAAATTCAAAGAGTGCACATTTGCATTGTTGGAGGTGCTTTCTCTTGCTTGAAGAGTTATGAGGAAGTATTATTCTTGGTGCTTTTTTAACATGGGAACTGAAACCCAGTCCATCTAGTTAAAGTCTTGAGTCATTTTCTTGCGTGTACATGTACATGTACAATGTAGATTTAATGTAAAGTACTGGTTGAAAGCTCAGGACTGTTTATTGTACTCGTTTGCCTGCTGATGCAGCTGGTTTAACCACTGGAAAGATCTCTGATGAGCATGACTGAGGATAAGAGGTTTTTCTCTGCTCTCTGTATGCACGTTCCACTTGTAGCTGCAACCAGAATGACAATGTCTAGTCAGCTATGAACGTTTTCAGCCTAGTTTCAGGGCTCAAGATTAACAGGCGTATGTTAGTGTGTTTAAACACAGAATTGCATTGTCTCAGGCCTGTATTGCTTAATGTGGACCGAAGACTTTCTCCAGAGTTCATTAACTGTGCATTTATTCTAGATCCCCTCATTTTTATTCAGTGTTTTCAGTTAACTTCATGACCTAGACTACCGTATGAATGGTCACTTCTGGTTCAGTATCACATTTTTTTGTAGCTTTCTTGTGATACATTGTTAACCCTTAAGCCGTCACCACTTCCAGTGCATAGGATGTAGGGGGATATAATGGCAGACATATTCTTTAGTGTATAATAACCTGAAAATAAGAATAATTGTGTTATTTGTTACCTCAGAATGAGCCGTTTATGTCTACATAGGGAGTGGGTCGTTTCTGAAGATCACCACGTTCACCGCTATGTCTCTACAGTAGCCCAGAATGTACAAACCAAAAAAAGTGGCTCTAGATAGAGCTTTTTGTGTTTTTACTTCAGCCACTGTAGTTAGAAACCCATTTGCAAAGAGCAGCTTCAGAAAAACACTTTTACACTTTAGTGTTTTTAACATTTGAATTCACCAGGTGTAATTGTTTTGAAAAGGTGGCGACCTCTGTGGATAATTCCACTCCCGTAAAAAACCTCTTGAACGTCTGGATCTTAAATTATCAGAGAAAAAAGCTGAACACACATCAGCAGGTAGTGGGCGAGCTGCCTGTCTCCAACATGAGGAACAAAGTCGGAGAAACTGATTTGTAATGCAAAATGGCTTTATTCAGTGTTTTTATGGGTTTAAACCACCTGATCTATTTGTTTTGGAGATTTGTGGATAACTTGGCTCCTGGTTAAAACCTCCTGCACAATGAACACAGATGAATCTTAGCTGAGAGAACTGGTTGCAATCTGCAGTCGTCACTGCTAGATGCCTCTAAATCTCCCTAAATCTTACACACAGCTACTTTAAAGTTAAGGGAACTCAAAATCCATGTTTTGCCTGGAATTGATACACTTGGTGTTAGTTAGATTTAAGGTTTTGTAATCATGGTAAGGTTTAGCGATCAGAATAATGAATGTATTTATTCAATGAAATTTCCATGGCTCATATGTAATTTCGCAGTGTGAATAACGAGTAGACTTGTCCTCTTAATTCTTTTTATTTTTCAGGCAAAATGTGGCGTGCAGCCCTACTGTTATTGGCTGCCAGCTTGTCAGTGAGCCTGGCCAGACCCCACCTCAAACCACTGTCCAGTGAGATGGTCAACTACATCAATAAGTTGAACACTACCTGGAGGGTGAGTTTTTGATTTTTCAAAAATGTTTTTCTTACCTTGAACTTTTGTGTGCAGTTCTGTTTGATTTAATGCCTCGTCTTTCCTACAGGCTGGTCACAACTTCCATAATGTCGACTTCAGTTATGTCCAGAAACTCTGCGGTACGATGCTGAAGGGACCCAAATTGCCACTTATGTGAGTCTCATTTGTAAAACCTAGGAGATGCACTTCAGATTAGCAGTAGTTTCAGTATCATGGTCCAAAACTTTGTTCCCCAACTGTTGATTACAAAATAGAAAATTACATCAAGCTTGCTTACTCTGTAGCTGTAAGTCGTAGTAACGCACAGTAATACTTGAGTCTCTTACACTGTTTTCCTTTACAGGGTTCAGTATTCTGGAGACATCAAGCTGCCTAAAAACTTTGACTCCAGAGAGCAGTGGCCCAACTGTCCCACTCTGAAGGAGATCAGAGACCAGGGCTCCTGTGGATCTTGCTGGGTGAGATAAAAACTCACTACTCAAAAGATGTGACTACATTTAACGAGTGTTCAACTTTCATTTTTTTATTTTTTTTTAAAGAACAGATTATTGAGGAAAATTTCTTTTTGATTGTGGCATGTGTTGAAGGATCACAAATGCTAAAATTTGGCATTCACCTTTACCACTGAAAATTAAGTCCATTTTCTTTACACTGTACACACACCCAAATCACAAACTTGCTTTGAACAGACAACACCCTCTGTCCTTTTAATTCTTAAGGGAATACTTCGCCTACAAAATGTCCATTTGTAAATCAGACAGTCATGCCGTGTTACCTTCAATTCATGAAGAAAGCTATCATTACAAACCGTATTCTGCAATCCTCCATAGAAACGGCAAACATATTGAGTCATTGATTGATTGGAGACCAAGTTTAACAAAAGCGAAAAAACAACAAGAAAAACAAACAAACAAAAAAAACCTCTCACACAACTTGTGAAGTATAATCCAAGTGTCATATATCCACCACCCACACAAATGTCTTTTTTGCTGAAAACCATCTTTGGACTCTGGCTTTCAAGAGAGATATATAGGTTTCACTTTAAGTTCAATTTAAAATACTTAGGTTTTAGTGAAAATACACATGTTTGGGAAGTACTGAGCTGAACTGCACTCTTTGCATGAGAGTTGGTAAACTGATGTTTTGATATAGTTTTGCTGTTGTTTAACTGCATACCCAGCAAATCGATGTTTGCCGCTTTCTATTAGGTTTTCAGAGAAGGAAAAAAAACCCAAACTTTATTTCACACATTTAAGGTAACACAGCACGACTAATCCATTTACAAATGGTCATTTTGGGGATGAAGCATTCATTTAATTCAGATTAGGAAGAACCAGTCCCAAACCTTACATATATGTCTGAGGCTTGTTGTTGTTTTTCTGTCTGCAGGCGTTTGGCGCTACAGAGGCCATGTCCGACCGGTTGTGTATCCATAGCAATGCCAAGGTCAGCGTGGAGATCTCTGCAGAGGACCTGCTGTCCTGCTGTGACAGCTGTGGCATGGGGTGAGAGACAGTAATGTGTGAAAATTTTCACTACTTCAGATTCCCACAGTAGATAACTTCAGTGACCTACTGTATGAGTACCTTTAAATCAGAGCTCAGTAGCAAACCATAAGGTTTGAAATTTTGATCACTGGGCATTAAATGGGAGAGCAAATGAACTGACTCAACACAAGCTCTCCAGTGAATGATCTGATAAGAAGATGGCCCAGAAATGTATAGGAATGCACTGATCCAATGCGCAGAATTGGCATCTGTGGTGAAACTGACCACTTTGAGCAGATCAGGTGTCTGCCGTCACATGAGTGATCCACAGGAAATACAGTGGCCTCAGTGCAACCATACATAAGTTGATTCTGGTCAGACCCATGCAATAAGGTGTGCATATTTTAAAGCAAGGACTGTTAATGGATTCTTTCTTGGTGTCAGCAGACGCAGCATTAAGAGGTGGGATTCAGAGTTGGTATAGGGAGAGAAAAAAGGCTGGGTCTCTCTGATGTTGCACAGTGTGAACATTTGGAGTTTAAGTCAGGGAATGCATAGTGATTTTCTGTCAAACTGGATATATTTTATAAAACTTTTCTGTTTTTTTTTCTCTCTTTTTAGATGTAACGGTGGTTACCCATCAGCTGCCTGGGAGTACTGGACCAACGAGGGACTGGTCTCTGGAGGTCTCTATGACTCCCACATCGGTGAGTTTTGTGTGTGAGACTCTCACAGTAATTTGCATGTATGGTATTTATGGTCCTTATTTTTTGTCTCTCTATCTTTGTGTCTACAGGTTGCCGGCCGTACACTATCCCTCCCTGTGAACACCATGTGAATGGCAGCAGACCCCCCTGCACTGGCGAGGGTGGAGACACACCTGAGTGCGTCAGCAAATGTGAACCTGGTTTCACACCCAGCTACAAGCAGGACAAACACTATGGTAAGAAAAGGCATAAATGAATGTTTTGGACGTATCCAGAGTTAAGCATGCTAATATTAGCTCTGTCTTTGCACACGCAAGAATATTTAGTATGTAAAATAAGAAATTAAATTTAAAATTTGAACTGTGTTTCTCTTTGGCCCTGAGATTTTCCAGGGAAGAGGTTTCTCACTTCAGCTAGTTGTATTATAATAAAGATATACAAAGCAAGAAATGTCAGCTTGTTGGTAAACATTATCATCCACAAAATCCAAACCCAGCTTTCTCCACTTAGCATTTTGCTTTGCTATGTTTACATTTTTTTAGGCGCTGTGTCTAAGATTTTTGTAGCTTCCTCTTGAATACCTGCTGCTTGCAGTCCTGAACTTACTCACTACCTTTAAAAAAAGTTCTGACCTCACCTGCTTTGCCCGTAAATGTGCCAAACATAAAAATAAGATGAAAATACAGGCAGAGGGCAGGGTCTCTACGGATAAATACACCACCACACACTTCTAGTAGGTCATAGGTGATAATTGAGAGTGTTTACTTTTTTATATACTTTTATATATTTTAAAAATTCTGGTTAATCAGCAAGTTACAGTTTTAAGTATCATTATATCTAGAATCACTCGTCAAAATGTTATTAATCCATCACTAGCATGCAACCTTTACACTGAGAGAGACACATGCATAGTATTTGTTGATCTTTAACAAAGACAAACCGTTTATGTATGTATTCAGTCATGCCCCATCAATCACTCTTGTAACTGCCGTGTGCATCATGTCGATGTCCTAAGATGAGCCTGATCTTGGTAAATACAGCTGTGTATGCACAGGGTCCTAACTCGAAGTGTGTTGCAGGTAAAACGTCTTACAGCGTGCCGTCAGATGAAGAGCAGATCCAGAGTGAGATATACAAGAATGGCCCAGTAGAGGGAGCCTTTACCGTCTATGAAGACTTTGTGCTGTACAAGACTGGTAAGAACAGAAGCACTATTAACAGATGAATGCAGTATAAACACACACAGTACTGAGTACTTGTGCACTCACGACCTGTTGAGCAGCACAGGGTAAACGCTGACTGGACGTTTTGCTCAGTGGTTCTTTAAAATGTTGTTTCTGACATCCTCTCACACACTCGAACTAAAACTCTCGCTGCCCCTCCTCTCTGTTGTGTTCCTGACCTTGTCTTATTCGTCTTGTCTCCAGGTGTGTATCAGCATGTGTCTGGATCTGCTGTTGGGGGCCACGCCATCAAGATCCTGGGCTGGGGAGAGGAAGATGGCGTTCCCTACTGGCTCTGTGCCAACTCCTGGAACACTGACTGGGGCGATAACGGTGAGAAAATCGCATATTTTACTACTTTTAACCAACATTTATATGAAAGTCACTCTTGATTATAAATGGTAGCGCCCCTATTTACATGTATGAAGGAAATGGAATATTACAGACTCTTCAGTGTCAAACAGTCATACATCACACTGAAGCCTCAGATGACCACATTGTTGAATCAACATCCTGAATCGTGTCAACTTTTCATACCCATCCTTAACATGGATATACAACTACATTTTAGACAATACTGTTTTTGCTTGTGGTATAGCTATGTTGAATAAAATGATATGAATACTTGTCTGCATCGGGTTAAATACCAGTAAATCAACGATCTATCATGCTCTGCCATCTAAAACTCCTTGAACTGCAGTGCTAATCAGTTACAAATTCAGTTGGGCATGATTTTAAATTCAAATTTTTAAGGGGTGTCTGCATGTCCAAAAAAAAAGTGTTTTTAAATAGTCTTAAATTTAAATTTGTGAGATCTTAATTTCCACAAACCTTTTACTCACTATAATAACCACATTGCTACATAAACCTACCTTTGCGATGGAGCACTTATATATGTTTACCTTTATACTTACGTGTGCTTGAATAAGAAAAAGACAATTTGTCCAAAAATCTGTCTTAAATTTGGTTATAATAATCTTGAAAAGGTCTTGCAAGCATTAAAATTATGTGTCTGATGCCTGCAGACACTTTGTTTTGGTTCTGCCAAATTTTAAATGAATGCAAATTAATGTAGTAAAAAAAAGCTTTTTGTTTGTTGTTTAACTTTTGAAATAAAAAAAAATGGTCACACATCTAACTCAGGCACATCACAATGTGATGAAAAAGAATTAAAAAATAGCTATCAATGCACAGAACCATAACCAGTGGCAATAAAAGTAACCAAAACACACTCTATTTTTCTTCCTCACCACACACACACACACACACACACACACACACACACACGTCACCTAATGACGTTTTCCATTGAGGTCAAGTGTAAGTGTTTAGGGAAAGACACGAGATGTATCGTTTGACTGCATTTCCGATTTTTTTTTGAAAAGCTGCTTAGTATGTTTGGAACAACTTCACGTGAGAAAATGTCACATGAAAGATATGATTAGCAGCATCACCATACCGATCTGTACATGCTACCCAACCGGTACTTAACAACAGAGAAGAGAGGGAATCAAGATGGCTCACTGGTTAGCTATTGTCAAACATAACATGTAGTCTACACAGTTTGTCATACTGGTGTGTGAGATTTATGCCAGCTGGGCCACTTGTCAGTTGGTTCTGGGCCGTGGTCTGACAATCTGATTGGCCTGTTGTACTGTGTATACTTGGCAGTTGTTCTAAATATGAGACACAAATGCACATACTTTATGTTCTCACACTTCACATATCAAGATATTTTATACTCTTAAATATGCAGTTACTGGTGTTGAGTCAAAGCTGTTGTTTTCAGTGTGTAAACTATCCTCTGGTTTATTTCTGGTCTTCAGGGTTCTTTAAGTTCCTGCGTGGATCGGATCACTGTGGTATTGAGTCTGAGGTTGTGGCTGGGATCCCCAAATAAACGGTTAAGGTGAGACAACAAAACAACATATAATGGCTAATAATTGCATAACAAAAAGCTGTTTACTGTGTCCCTGTACATTACAACTCGGCCATTCTGTTGAAACCTCCCAAATAAAATAATATGGCACGCTGGAGTACATACATTAGTTTTTGTGCACAAGCCTCATGGCTCTAAATTAACTGTCAACTCTGTGCCACCCTGGAAGCTCTGAGAGTCTAGTGTTTTTCGGAAATCCTGAAAAAAGTTTAAAATTATGAATGTAACTTGAAGTTTGTGCCTTAATGACTGTTTTTCTCTTTTAGGTTTTGAGCTGCAGTGACAATTACATAATCACTAGAGGGAGACACACTCAACTTTCTGCTCGAGAACTCGTTTGACAGCTTTTAGTCCTCCTTTGTTCAAGCCCACTGATCACTTTGCACTCATGGCATGTGGTTTTAGTTTGACAGCAGACAGAAAGAAACTCAAGAGCAACCTTCAGCTCATTCAGATGGATTAGCAGATGGAGTATGTGCCTGAGCTCTAATCCCCCCATTGTAGAATGGAAAGGTGTTTTTTTTTGTGTGTGTGTGTGTGTGTGTGTGTGTGTGTGTGTGTGTGTGTGTGTGTGAGAGAATGAGCTGTCGCAAGGTCTTCTTCCTTCACCTCTTACAGGACAGTCAATCAAAAAGTTGCACAGAAGACACAGGTGTACATTTAATTTTACCCAAGGTGACTTTAAGCAGAGAGTCACTGCTGTAGAATTTAATTTATCCCCCATCATCACTTTTTTCTGCATTGGTGCAAAGTGTGGGCCGTCTTAGAGCAACACCGCCCATTACTGAGAGAAATTATGAGACTCTTCCCAACACAGCAGAGAGGGTCAGTTTCTTTAAAAGTCAAATTTTCAATGACCACAGCTTTTATATCTGATATTCTTATTAAATATGATTTCTCAGTGCCACAAATGCCACTCCATAATGTCAGTATGTAGTCCCTGAGATTGGTGTCTGTTAGTGTTTTGAATTGTGAGTGTCAGATGAGAACTTGAACTTTTTTTAATATGGTTGATATGGGGATGTTTTTATTGTCTGCCTTTATTGATCAAAAATATTGACACAGCTGTTATGTTCTGAATTAAATAAAACAATATTTGGTATCCAACACTGCGTTGTTATTTTTGAATATGCATGCTGACATGTCTGGATGGGATTGACTCTCTCAAGAAGTTGTGGGTCAAGATTTGACAGATGAATGGATACATAGATGTGAGTCATAGCTATTAAGATAACATAAAACTTTATACAAATAGAAATGGCTGTGCAGCAGTTGAAATATAAAATAAGAGGAGTGCAGATACAAAGTGTAGAATATACAATGACTAAAATAACTGAAAAGAGCAAATGTATAGCAAATATACAATAGGTATATAGCATGTCTTAATTTAACACTTGATAACAAAATATAACAAAAAATAGCTAACAGCAAGGTGCAAAATTGAGATAATTGATAAATGTTGAGGGATTTTGCTGCATCTAGATTTTTAATCCCAAAGGAGTGATAATGTAAGACTGACTTACAGTTAATAGGCAGTACTTCTGTGACAAATATTCATTGTAAAGTATTTACTGTAGTGGCCATTTGTTGGCCAAAATCAAATTTAAATCAAACAAAGAACCACTGATGCACCATGGGCATGTGACGTATACAGGCAAAAGAAATCCACTGTCTATTTAAAGTTACTGTGGTTCTTCTTTTTATTTATTTAGCCAAAAACAAGAAAGCAAAACCAGGTGCATGCTGGCCCTACCTGTCTACCTATCTTTATAACTGTGTTTTTTATTGCTCAATTTACCAACAAAACAAAAAACACAACAAAATACTAATTATGAAAAAAAGATAACAATTGAACTAAACATGTAACCAGCAAAATAAAGCACTATTAAAATCTAATCCAAATAATGCAAACATCTAAAGTAATCAAAGCAATATTACTTATATTTAGCAAACAATTAAGTACTACCATGAAATAGCTCCCACTGTTATTTCTTCATTAATGTGAGCAGTATCAACCAGATATATTGTTTCCACTGGAGACAAACTGCAGGGATAATGGGAAGCAAAGCTTTGCGTGAAACTCAAACCTTTTAACTTTACAGTTAATATTTGAAAAGCGCTTCAAGATCTCCTACTTCCGCCTTGTTGTCAGCAAAAACAAACACCCCCCTTTATGCTCCCTCCCCCTTCGTAGTAGAGTTTAAGTTGTTTGATTTGAGCACAGGCGTACCCCTGTCATCCAAACTAGACCGCGGTGTCTGGGTAAAACTAAAAACCCGCTGAAAACGGCTACTTAACAAATACAATATAAAGTGTTTTATAAGCTGAAACATAGTTAACGGTGGGATGTTGTGAGTCAATTGCTGATTCAAGAGAGGAATAAAGCGCAGCCAACCCCACGGTTCTTTGTCCAGTTTAAAGTACGTCCGGGACACTCCGGTTTTAAAGACAAACGCTCTTCTCAGAGCTCGGCTTTTCACTGGTGGAGCGGGCGGAGAGTGCTTATTCATCACCGGCAGCGTGAGCGTGAACCGCCGGAGCTAGTGTAGCGAGAGATGGACGGAGGAGGCAGGGCTTCGTGGATAAAATATGGGCCTGTTGTGTCCCTTTTCGTGGTTCTTTTAGCCGTGTGGTTCCGGTCACCCCAGACTGCAGTGCTGGACGACCGGCTCGACACCGTGCTGTCCTCCCTGCTCCGTGCCGAGAGCAAAGTCGGTTTGAATGGCGTCGCCAGACCCAAAGTAGCCATTGGTAAGTGCAAGTGGGACGAGCTAGCTAACTTTGACAAGCCCGTAACTCTAATTTCAGGAGCCGTGTGGGGTTTTTGGGATAATAAATGACGGAATAAGAAATTAATGCCAGCCACAGTTGCTAGCATTGGAGTTAGCAAGCTGCTATTGGTTAAATTACGTTAGGAAAACACACAGTAAAGTTGACTGCTAACGTAAAGTGACTAAATGCATCTAAAACACATTTCTAAAAGTACAGAGGAAACTGCTGTAAGGTTACTTTGTGTTAACTGATAGTGAAGTTAGCTAGCTTACTATAGCTGCACATTTTTTTTCCTGTGAGAATCAGGAGATTTGTGAGCAAAAGACTGACCAAGTAAAAGATAGTGTTATAATGTTACATGAAACTAACTCAAATAAAGGTGAGATTCTTGGTCCCGTTGCATTTTTTCAGTAGTGCAGATACGAAAATGTACAGGGTATTATAATCTTCAATTTTTAATGCCATGGCTTGCTTAGAGACTGGTATATCGCTGCAACTTTTGCAGGAGCTGCATTTAGGGCAAAGTGTGTCACAAGATCCCATTAAAAATTGATCACTGTGGTGCTACAATCCAAAACTGCCCCGGTATACAAATAACATTTTCGACATAGGGGAACAAGCTTGTTCAGTGCAGACCCCAGCAAAAATCACCACCATTTTAGTATTATTAGTATTAGGTTGTTCAGTAAAAAAATGCAATGCAAAAATTGCCATTCACACCTAAACTGCGACTCCTATCATAATATATTTCAGAGTAATTGCAATATCATTTTGTTTGCATACTATGCAGCTCTAAAACAAGTTCTCACAGAAACCTAGAATACAAGTCCAAACCTGAAAATGACCATAATAGGTCCTCTTTGAGCGTGTTATTTCTGCATGGTAAGTCTCATGTAAAAACTTTGTGCCGTCAAAATAATTGCAGTGTCATTTTTTTTTTTTTTTTTTGCACATCGTGCAGTCTTATTTAATAAGGGGTGACCATGTATGATTTGCACAATCATCAGGTTTCTGCCCACAGTTCAGCTCTGAGACCTCCACCAACAATCAGAGCACCACAGAGAACTGATGAGGGGCCAACACAAGTAGTGTATGGAAAAGGCAAGGTGATGCCGATATTTGTATTGAATGTGGGTAAACTTTAACATAGTAACTCATTTTTGCCTCATGTTACCATCAGAGATGGTAGCCTCGGTTTAACATAAGAGCAGGTGGTGAATTGTAGGGATTCGTGAACCACTGTTGATGTAGCTAAAAACAGTCTATAAGGTTTCAGGCCCTGGTTGGCTTGTTGACAGCAAGTTAACATCAACAGTTTACCAAAAGTGAAAAGGACAATTGGCAGTTTGAGGTCCCTCCTTGTTTTGTAACTTCCCCGCCTGATAAACTACTTCGGACAGGTTTCAGCAAACAGTATCATTAGCATGATTGACCAGTGTCTTGACTTTCATGATCTAATCCTAAAATCTTGTCCTTTGAGCTCTGTTGCAATCGAAGCAGCAGAAGTGATCACTTAATCTGTCCAACCTTTACCCAGTTCAACGACAGGCTCAGCCATGCAGTCAGACCTGTTACATTGTTATTATCCTTAATCATATATAATAGCATTGAATGTCAGCCTAGTTACATGATGTCAAAGTTTGATCTAATCCTTATGTATCGCCATTCGGTGCTTCTGATGGTGTTATGGAGATAACACTACAACAGTATGACCAACTTTGGCCTGCCGACTTACAGCCAAAAGTACAATAAATAAGCACCAGTGCTGCTGACCAAATACATACAACTTTCTTTTCTTTTAACAAATTATGGTTTGAAGTCAGGCTTTTGTCTGACAAAGTTAAATATTCAAAACTAATTCAAATTTAAATTCAAATCTGAAACCGACTTGCCTTTTGGCTTCACTTACTCGTTGCGTACACAGGTAGACCAGCTTGGCTTCTTACAAAGCATGTTGGCCTTCGTTCAGACTTGACAGAAAATGTATCTAGCTGAAAGCAATACGTTAAGGATGTTTGACCCTGCAGCTGAAACTGTATCGAGGTGTCAGATCATTTGAGCCACGGTGGCAGATAAATTACACTGCATGCTCAGCAGCTGCATATTGTGTTGATTTCTCTGCTTAGTTTAGTAAAGCTGCACACTGAAATGACCTTTTTCTTTGCTCTATTCGTACTGTTCAGCTTAACTCCAGTAGACAATGGTTGATTATTTCCTGGAGCCCTAGAGGCTCCTTCTTGTTAGTCCCAGATTTTAAGTCTCATAGCTGCTTCCAGCTATGACTGTAATCACATATTTATCTCTCTGTGTTGTCTTTCTCTGTTGCTCCGCCTCGTCCACAGGTTTTGGAGGTTGTGTTGACCTGATTGTGGATGGGGTATCATTGCTGAATAAGATTGGCCTCCCTCCCACAGACCAGCCCCTACATCATGACTACATAGAAAATGAAGTGCAGCTGGCTCAGAGCTTTGCCTATTTCTTTGCACCAGGAGCTGCTGCAGAGTAAGTGTTATGTCTCTGTGTTTTTGTGTGAATACGAGCTGGCCATTAGATAGTTGTGGGCTAGTTAATTAATCCTAAATTCACAGTGTGGTAATGTGTGTGCGTGAGCAGGTGCATTTATGAATATTTTAATATTTGTCTTTTTCTGTCCTCTGATTGGTTAGCTGAGTTTTTTTCGTTTACTCTGTGGGCGTCACCGGGTCATGAAAAATCAGGAAAAACCATGAATTTTTACTATCACATTTTCTAGGCCTGGAAAAGTCATAGAATTTAACTAAATCATGTAAATTTTCTCCCAAGTGAACAAAACAACAGTTTTCTCCAGCTGTTGACTTAGCATAGCTTAAATATGCTTCAGTGTGTGACAACATGTTTGTTTACCACTGTGTGTGTTTTGTGATTTTTCTCTGTGGTTTTGTCTCTCTTTATGTAAGCCAGCTAGCTGAAATTATGTTTAAAAAGAATTTTAATCGAATCTGATATATTTTGAAAAACACTAGGCAAGTGGGGCAAGAAAAATAAAGTTCTTCATTATGAGTCCTTAAAAATTCATGGAAAAGTTTGGAAATGTGGAAACCCTGAAGTCAGTTATTCTATTTATGTGCAATGTTTGTCAAAGTATGTTTTTGTGATTGAAAAAGAACAGAAACGCGAAGTTGATAGTTTATGAGGCTTGAGCGCAGTCAAAAGCAAATATAAAATGGTGTCTTTGTTTAACCTTTGAATTACAGTGCTCCAGGCTCATGCTGCCCCCCCTCACATGCTCTTTCATAAACTCCCTAATAAACTCAAGTAAAAGCAATACGTTAAAAACACCCTAGATTTGGTCAGTGCTTATCTGGATTTTTTTTTGTTTTTGCTGTTTTTTATCAGTTACTAAAGTGTTTTTATTGTCCCTCCTCTTTTCTCATTCAGTGGTAACTGCTCTTGTTTTGGCTTTGGTGCCTGGCTGTGAGCCCGTTGTTCGTTGTCTGGAACTAACACCTAAAGGCAACGTGCTTACAAAACCAGCATAGACGGAAATGGCAAGGGAATGTGTCTGAGAGAGTGAAAAAGAACAGCAAATTTTACTTAAAAATGTCAATTAGACACAGAAAGCAGGTCTTTTTCAGCTGAGCTTTTAGAGTTACTGGTTTGGGATTTGGGATTGTAAAGACTGTAATTCTGAAGCACCTCAGCCAAAAAAGATGAAAACAGCTAAGTGATACGGTGAAGAACAGATGAGATGACTGGGTGTCTCTGCCAAATGTCAACCATGTCAAACCATTTCCATAGTAAGTTTGTGCTCTGCTTCAGTTTTTCTTTGATCCTTGTCCAGACCAATCCCATGAAATGACATACAGCACACAACTGTGGCGTCTTTTATCTTTATTGTCTATGTGATGGCTTTACTTGCAGCACTCAGAATGACAAGAATGTGAAGTCAGAAATATTTTAACTTTCATCAGTAGAGTCCCACTGTTAAAATGAGTACAGGTGTCTTAAAACACAATTACCTGTATCTCCTGAGCTAAGTTTTGAAAAAGAAATCAACTTTCATCATATTTTCCTCTTGAGTACGATTTGCTCTTCCTCTCTATTTTAGTTTCTGTTCTTGCCCTCTCTTTCCTTACTCTTAAAACTTTGATAGTCTTGATATGCTCGACAAACGTTTTTTTTTTTTTCCAACAAACTCAGAGAAGGAAAACTCACTGTTTCACAGTATTTCAGGTTTGCACTTTAATATTTGCAAACAGACCAGCTGAACCAGTCTCTCGGGTTTAACTACGTTGCTTTATGCCAAAGGTAAACTACACAACTTTAGCCCTGGTTGCCTGTTTGTCAGTAGGTTTTGATGCCCTCAGACAAATGCTGCAGATAAGCGGCAGATCAGCTTTGGCTTGCAAATCAATTCTCAGTTGCTATTTGTGAACTGTTCAGAGACGTGAGCTGAGAGGCTCTCTGATGGATCACAGGAGCTCCCCAGATACCTATGAGGCTAAATATCTGGACCATGGATGTTTAAAGAAAACTGGATACAGCATTGGAGACAGGCCCCATTCATTCCTGTGGCACATGAAACCAAAAAAATCTGACTTTCTAGTTGTAAAATTGCCTAGATCTTCTGCATCATTTGGCCCATATAGCATGCATCTTAGAGACTCAGCTGGCCGAGTGGCTAACTTCTGCCGGCGGAGCTGGCTACTTGCAGTTTGACTGGGGTTGTGACACTTAAAAGAAATGTATCCACTGATTTACAGGCGTCTCCTTTGTAATATAAGTTTAACGGCAAAAGGCTTTTTGGGCTCAATCGCATCACGTGACAGACCCCAAAGTTGTAGTTATATGATTTGGCCATTATGCTTGACCCGCACATCACATGACATAAAAGATCTTATAGTGCGTGGCCTCCTTTTGTTGGTCAGTCATGTAGCGTGGAAGTAAAAGTAATCAAGTATTGTGAAAATGACAGCGATCTGATGACTTTCAATCTGTGTAGTTAGCTTAAACCTTTGAAACATCAGCAAACTGGCTGTATTTCTTTCTAAAATGTGGGAGGAATGCAGAGCAACAGAAGAAGAAATGACCCAAAAAATTAGCAATAAGTTATTAAAAAGTACAAGAAAATTCCCTGAAAATTAGTAAGAAAAACAAGCAAACAAGGAAATTACCTGTAAAAAGTGCTTAAAAATGTAATAATTTCGTAATCTAATTTTAGTTGTGCAATTATTATTATTTTTTTGACTTTTTTTCTAGCTTTTTTCTTTTTGCCCCAGATTTGTTTTCCTAGCTTTTATACAATAATTTTCTAACACTATTTATTTATTGCAATTTGTGGAACATTTCTTACCAAGTTGCTTGTTGCCTTTTTTCCATACTTTTGAAAGAAATCAAACCAATTTGCTCATAGTTCTAAGGTCTAAATACTTAAAAAGCAGCACAAGAAAAGCTGCTCCAGGTTTCAAAGAGTTAGGAAACGGCAAATCGAATTCATTTGTAAGAATCGTTTCATACAAAGTAGCAATTCTTATTGCATAAAAGAACTACAACACGACAAGACAAAAAAGAAGAGGTGTTGATGGGAAATGAAGGTGGTATTTTCAAGGTTGAACATTGTTTCTCTCTGTCCTGCAGGCGTTTTATGCTCAATGATACTCTGTTCAGCGAACTGGTCGAAGCGTCCCGTGACTTACCTGGAAACAGATGGGCAGTAGGTGGCAATGCCCCTACAATGGCTGGTCGCATGGCCACCGAGGGATGTGATATATTGCTAGGGGGGAGTTTCAGCCCCGATTTTACTGATGTCCTGTCCCAGCGCATTACAGGTACACACACGACACACACATTCAACTCCACCTCCTCTGCCTTCTCTGTGTTTTCTCACCCGTGTCCTCTTCACTGTCACGCCCCTGCGCTAACCAGCCTCTGTCTCTCCAGTGGCAGGTAACATAGTTGATGAGCCAGACATTCATCTCATCCTGGAGTATCCAGCCGGTGCTAACTGGGGTCACTATACCGCACGTAGAGCCAACAGGTATGTGTTAATTAAGCATTTGGTGAATATTTTAAGAATCTTTAGAGATCATTACAGTGAACTGTGATAAAGCTTTAGCCAGAAGCTTGTTTTTCCACCATGCACCAGTAGCCTGGATTTAATTAATATTGTGAGTAATATAACCATGTGTTGTGTTGTGTTGTGTTGTGTTGTGTTGTGTATAAATTCAAGCCTCCACTGTATTTGAATCTGACTGTGCTGGGCTCTGTAGGTATATCATCCACAGCGATGACCATAACCCCTACCTGGACTCCATGGAGGACTTTGCAGAGAAACTTATAGACTTCAATCCAGATCTGCTGGTGGTGGGTGGGCTGCAAATGATGGATAACTTCCCCTTCCAGTCAGGTAACAGGAAATTGATGACAACCTTTTTATTAGTTGCTGATTTGGGATCTCCTGCAGCAGTGCCCGCTGCTTTGTGTCTCAAAGCAGAAATGGGATCTTGCTGAACATTTTTTGGTTGACAGTTTTTTACTCAACCCGAGTTTGCTGAAATAAAAGGTAGGTTTTAGAAAATCATGTGATTTAAAGAAAGCTAACTTTTGAAACAATTATAAAGGGCGATTTTACTTTTCGTTAAAGGAAATGGTCTATTCTAAATTACACTTACCTAGTAGAAAAATGAACCTTCAATGCAAACAAGATAAAAGAGTGCTGAAGTCAGACTATCACAGTTTGACATTATTTCACTTACTTCATTCCTTGTCTGGCTACTTTTGTCCTCTTTTCACCTCTTCCCTTCATCATTTCAGGGGAACGAGAAGCTCTCCTCTCCCGCTTGGCAGAAATCCTGTCCTCCTCATCTCCGCAGATTGGAGTCCATTTTGAGATGGCCAGTTTTGTAGAAGAGAGTATAATGGAAGACCTTCTTCACTATGTCATTCCACATGTATGTATGATTGAACAGTTATATTAATCAACACATTAATTAATATGAAGTGAAAAGGTACAAGATGTCTGACAAATCATACCAGGAAGTTTGAAACTAGATCTGTTTATGTAAATGTGCTGAATGCATTTCTAACCAAATCAGTTGTGACTGTATTTGTTGCCCTGTTTTTGAAGAGTTAGATTATTTTTTACATCTGTTTTGTATTCACATGTTTATATAAGAATATTTTTTTATGTCTTGCTGTATTAAAAAATCGCACATGTTTAGTAGATAAAATTGAGAACATACTGCAAAAACCACCCGATGTAGCAAATATTCTGCCACAGATATCCATTGTTGTCCAGTAATGTCCATTAAAACCACACTGTTGTATTGGTGTCCTCGAATTGCCGTCAAAGGCCCTGATACACCAAGCGGACAGTTGTACTATTGCTCAATGTTAGGCCGTCTATGAGCGTCTGTCGCTGTGGTCTTTGCAGTTTGTCCTACTCTGTTGGCCCTCGTTGGCCCTCGTCAGCTCTTGCTGCTGTTTTTTCAGCCGATTAAGCATAATGAACCGACATCTAAGACCGCGAAACCCATCAGTGATTAAAATCACTCTGATTATCAGTTCAGCTCAGCACATGAGTAGAGACACAGAAGTGAGGAAAGTAAACATAAAGCTAAAGTCAAGAGGGTGTGAAATTAAACAAATTTTTTATATGAAGTAAGATTATTTTTCTTAAGCCACTGAGCTCTTCAGCAGAAATGTTTCATGATGGTTTGTGTTAACACTGGATGGTGCTGTTATCACAGAAGTGCCAACCTGACATCTGCCTGACAGAGCTATGTTCAGAGGTCAAAGTGTAGTTGATTCCTTTTTTCCATATAAACCACACTTGCTGTGTTGATCACAGAAGAAGGATTTGTCATTCAGTACGACGTTAAAGCTTCTGTTTGTTTTTCTGAAAATGCAAAGCTCAGATTAAGGCAGGTCCTCAGTTTAATCACTATCCTGATTCTGCTTTCTCAGGCGGACTCTTTAGGAATGAATGAACAGGAGCTCCCGAACCTGCTCAGCCTGCTTAAAGGCTCCAACATCAAAGTGTTGTCGGACCCAAATCCTCGTGTAGCGACTGTCCTAGACCAGATGAGGGAAGTCTATCGCATTTTGAACCAGCGCTTCAAGGATGCCAGTGTAGAAAGTGACACAGACAGTCCTAAAACTAAGCCACTGACTCGGCTCCATGTCCACACGCTGGCCTTTCAGGCCATGATCGTGACACGCGGCTCCCAGTGGAAGAACACCATGTCAGCCACCGCCAAGGCCTCTCTCACAGCAAACCGCCATGTCTGTGGCTCTAATGACATTGACCCCAGCAAGGCGAGGCTCATCATGGACGACTCCTTCTCTGTTAGCCGGCAGGAAGGCAGCCAACGTATCCCTCTGCAGGAGACCAGGCCCGTCAGCTGCTGGGATGAGGAGGACTACGAGATCTGCGTAGCGCCAGTGCTGGTGTGCACTGAGGTTTTCCAGACTGCTGGTGGAGGGGACAACATCTCAGCCGCTGGTCTGGTGCTGCAGATCTAGAGAAGGACACTATGGTCTATCTGTGTCTAGTGCTCAGTACATATTTCTAAATGATGTGACTCTGGAAACTTGATCTAGATGTGATGCAAAGTACCTGATTGTGAATCGTATCAGGCTGATGCTGTCGCCCTGGTGCCTCATGGCCCAGGTGAACCGCAAGGAAAACTGATTATCATTTGTAGGAGTCAGATGATGGGGTGCTGTGGTTATTAATCAGGTTAGATGACCAGATTTAAATATATGAGCCCATTTTTGATTTTGGAGGAGGATGCAGTGAAAAACTGAAGCAGTCCAACTTTATAGTTTTGTTAATGGAGTGAAGTCTATCTTAAACAGACTTTCTGCAGTTAATTCTCAGTTAGGTGTGTGTGTGTTTACATTGGGATGGAGGCTACGATCACTGATTTCATCCCTGTTTCATTAACTTTAGCATCGTGTTTTATTTACTTTCGTGAAGGAGAACATTGTAAGAGGCACTGCCCAGCTCTGTCCTACTTGTTGCCAATCATCTGACTCCTGTTCTCTTCTTCTCCAAGGCCTTACGAGACTTTGCCTTCAGTCGGGATTAGATGGAGAGGGATGAGGTCTTGATAAAGCCCATACAAAAAATAGTTTTGTTTAGGGTATTTGCAGACAAAGCTGCACTATTTCAGCTGTAGGGTAAATTCTCTTTGTGACTTTGTGACTCCACTATGCAGCAAACCTATCCAGAGTTCACCTACTTAAAAAAATCTTCGCTTCCCACTAGAAAACAGGACTTAGACCACCCCCGTCTTGCATTATATGCAGCTTCAACCTAAGGCTATAAAGATAACAACCTGGCAGTTTTAAAAGGTTACACTTGAATCCTTCTCAGGGCTTTATCCGGCCTCCTCCCTCTCCTATCTTATTCTTAAAGGCAAAGAAAGATTTAAAGTAGAAGGCTAGTAAGGTTATTGCCTCCGTTCTTCCTAATGTGAAAAATGTGCATACTGTTTGGGTGTGTTTGATTAGTTTTAAAATCGTCATTCCTCTGTGTGTCTGTCGCAGTGCAATAATGCAAAAACAATATTAAGAGACCACTGTTGGTAGCTGGATATGATGTCAAACTTCCTCTCTACCTCCATGCTCTTTCTCCACCTTTTTCCCTTTACCTGTTACTTTGTTCCTTTGTCCCGCTTTTCTATTATCTGTTATATCTTTTCTAGTGCTTGTTTATGGCTCTTTGGGGACCAAATAACCAGTGTGGACTGCCCATTGCTGCAAAGAAGAAGTTAGGGGGCTGGATACAGTGGAACACAAGCTCATCTCTGGATTTAAGGGGTAAGGCTTGACCTGAATCTATTGTGTTACTCACCGTGAATCCCTTAAATTTGTGAAACAGTGGACCACACAATAAATATCGGTCTTCATTGTAAGACTAAAAGCCAGATATCTCTGCCTTGAATTGGCCATCAACTCCCATTTCACTCTTTTTAGGGTTGAAATCACTTTTGTTTAAACTGAATGGGAACAAACCATTTTTCTCATAATCAGACATTCCACCACAGAGACAGCTTTAGTTATATTTTCGATACAACATACAAGTATGTTCAGCAAGTATACTTCATCATCCGAGAGGAGTGTATTATTTTCTTGATTACACAATAAAATTTCTGTTAGTTTCTCAAAAATGCTCACAAAATCCCTTTTCTCTGAGGAACATGCATTCATGTTAAAATGCAACAAGTATGAGCTAAAGAAATCCCTTTAACTCTTTATTCTGTGTGTCAGACTGTACCGATTAGATGCTGTTGTTCAATTATGCTAAAGGTAAATGAGCCTTATTTTGTTCAGACTTGTGGTGTTTAGTGAAAAGGGAATCTTTAATACAGACTTTTTCTATCACTGTAGCTTTCTGTTTTAGTTTCTGATGTCTTACGCAGTGGTCAGACAACAAGAGTCACGGGTCATGTATATACTGTGAAATTAAGTTTGTTTAAAGCAGAACTTGCATTCATGTTCGGATACAGAGCTGCTTGTGTTTGCATCCATATCATGTACTTATCTAAACTTTAGATAAATCACGTCATCCATGCTCCAACTCTGTTTAACTGTTTCATGCATGCTAACTATTCAATGCAAAATTACCTAAGATAAAATGTTGCGCTGATTCAGCAGTCATTGCTTTGTTATTTTCTCATACTTTGAGTCATTTATTGTAAAGGTTCTCCAGTGGTGATGCTAGGCCCGGGCAAAGCAGCCCGGCGAGGCCCTTATGGTTTCCAGCTGTTATATGGTAGCTAAAAGGGGCCCCACATAGGAGTTTCTTAGAGCAAATGCACTGTATAGTGCTTTTAAAGGACGTTTAAGGGGGGTTATTGTTGTCATTACGAGATATTCCAATTGGAGTCGCCATCAGGGGCATATGTTTTTCCACAGGTTTTATGAGAGGTGTGCGTAAACATTTGCCTGGTTCCCCTCTTCTAAGGTTTACGACCATCATAGCTTCAAACTGCAGTTGTTTAAAAGCTAATACTTTGAAGATGTAAGGATTTTTTTCTTGAATTAGCCCTGAACCCATGAATTCTTCTGAGTACTGTGCGATTGTCACATCTTGCCATCTTTGTCACATCATAAATCGGCATTATTGAGGTTGTTTCTATCTTCACACTCCCAACATTGAACACATTGCTTTTTTGCTGTTTTCCCTGTTTGTCCATTAGCTGCATGAACTATCTGACTTTTCGAATAATTAACCAGGTTACCTTCTGTTTATGATACTACCACTGGACCCAGATATAATCGTCAAACAAAAAATATTCTCAGGAGAGTTACAGTGTTTCTGTCATGATCCCATTTGTATGACTCAGATATCTTTTAATATTGAGATTTTATATTGGCAGGCTAATACCCTGCAGCTTGGAAGGGGTTTGCACCAACACATGACATAAAACCTTTAATTTATTTCTGCTGCCTGTCATCTGTGCACTGTTTGCAAGAATCCTTGCCTGCCTTAATTATTTCTAGAAATTTTATTAAAAAGCCATCTCTTTGATGTCTATCTTCACTTGCACAACAGTGCTCTGCAGTTTTTGGGCATTCGTTCCACAGTAGATCTGTAGCACTGGAGATTTGTCTCGGCCTCAAGGACACTTTGTGAAGGTCTTGATTGGATTTACTTGGTAAAGATGATTAGTTGATCTAATATATATTCTAATATATATTTTTTCAGTCATGCCTTTTATTGTTTTCATAAGAAAGCAGTGTAAACAATCTAAACCATGACAAGTAGAATTACATGAACATATGATGACAGATGAAAAAGTAAAAGTATATAAAAGAACAAATTATTCATGAAAAAAGAGAAAATTAAAATAAAAAATATATAACTAAATTAATTCACATAAATTCACACAATAGGTCAAAGTGTCAAAATCAATCATGAAATAATAAAATAATAATAGTAAAGATGTATACTAGTAGTAGTAAATATTTAACAATATGTCAATATATAGTAAAAAACTATTTAGGAGACAATACTTGTATTTAGCTCCTCCCCCAAACTTGAACATATACCACCTGTCTGAACTACAGAGCTGTGACTCAGTATGTAAATAGCTGGAAACGTAAAACTACTGAATGTTTACCAAAAAATATTGGACTGCTCCCACATTGATACATTACCCAAATCTGCCGATTTAAGCAAACAGTATTTCACCTGAACTGAAAGGCAATTCTGCAACCATTATTAAAAAAATATATATATTGACCGTTATCATATACTATATCAGAACAACAAGCCCACAATAAAACATGAGCAACAGACATGAAGGGAAACAGCAGACACACTGTGACACCGTCTACACGTCGGGGTCGATAGTCAGCTGGCTGATTAAGTCTCTGTAATAGATGAGGCTCTTCTCGTTGTCAGCGAGTGCTGTCAGCATCTCATCCATCTCCTCTTGAGTGAAGAGCTCACCTGAGTCAAACACAACACAGCCATGGTTAAAAAAAACAAAACAGTTTGTGTAATATTGGTTGTTTTGCAGAAGTAGTTCCCACACATATTTACCAATGAACATTTGTGGTTAAGCAGAGGGCTTGTGCTTGCTAACTTTACCTGCTTGTTAGACATTCCTGACATCAACTAGCTGCAAAAACTAAAAAAAACAAAAAAAAACCCAAAAAATAAAATTTAAAATAGACGACAAATAAATCTCTCTTCACATCACAAAGTAAAAACTGACAGCCTGGTTTTTACCTTCCTGTGTCATGTACTTTGTTAGCTCCTCAGGCTCCAGGTACCCTTTCTTGTCTTTGTCCAAAACCTGTAAACACAGCAAACAGTGTTTTTGCCTTCATACTTTACCAAGTACCAGTAGCTAACGCTGTGACGATGATAGCAAACTGCTGACAATAAGTAATTCAGAGGCTCAAACTTAATTTAGATACTGTGCTGGCACTGCTACAGTACTGAAGTAGATGAGATAACAGAAGATCATCTCACCTCAAAGGCCTGAAGCAGAACGTCCTCAGGGATGGGAGGGAACCTAACACACACACACACACACACACACACACACACACACACATACACACACACACAAACACCATGCTATTTGTGTTTGGTGCTTACAGTATGCCAGAACCACCCTAGTTGTATTGACATGACATACCACTATGATTGAAACATGATGGCATTACCATAGATAGCTTCTTTTAGTAACTTCCAAACTCAGTTTATGCTTCAGACTGAACTATACTGTGATCATTTAACCCTTTAGAATCTGGACTGATATGAGTTTTGTTGTGCTGCGTTCAGATGCCTTTCACAAGCATTCTGACCTCTGGGACCTAAGAAAATTGGTTTGATTTTGTTTTAAAATGTGGTAAAAAAAGGCAATGAGCAACTTGGCAAGGAATGTCTAGCAAATAAGTGAAATATTAGAAAATAAATTAGTAAAAGGTGTCAAGAAAGTGACTTGAAAATTACCTGTGAGGAGATTATTAGATATTATCAAAAAAGGGAAATGTCCAGAAATAAATAGTTTTTATAATTATATCATCATATAGTTGTACAAAAAAAAACCCCATTTTATTTTATTTTATTTTATTTTATTTCAGCACTTTCTGATGGTCATTTGCTCATTTCTTTTGGTTTTTACCTAACTTTTTTTTCTTATTTTCAAGTTATTTACTTGTAACTTTTTACTATATTGTAATTTTTTTTGCCATTTATTGTTAAGTTGCTAATTGCCTTAATCCTTTGATTTTGAAAGAAGTCAGGCTAATTTGTTCAGGTTTTAGAGGGTTACTTGGGAAGATGCTAAGGTTGTCATTAAAATGATTACCATAAATGATTTGCTAAAACATAAAGACCTATTTGCATCACGATATATAATACAACATGATGCGTATCAGTCGAGAGTAAACACTGGCGATACCAGAGCAGTCTTACTTGTGCTCCAGCAGCATTTTGGTCATGACTGGGAGGAACTTGTCCAAATGGATATATCCTGCATGGTCGTCTTGAACCTGGTTGAACAAGACAAGGCTGCTATGTTTTGATCTTGTAACCAGAAAACTGAGAACTTAAAAACAAAACATATTTACATATATACAACAACATAAACATATAGAAACATATTATTTTATAATATGTAGTTGCAATTTCAAGCTGATGGTAATACATTATTTGCCCTACAACAAAACAAAAACATTAAATGCATTTTTCACATTTTAATAGTGACTCATTTGAAAAGTGTAAATCCCTTTTCATGACTGCACACTTGAGGAGAGCCACATTCAACAAGACATTTTATTCATCCAGAATAAAAGCAAAATGTTGATAAACACTGTTCTGACCTCAGCTATTAGGTCACGTAGGTCTGCTTGAGTAGGGAAGCAACCCAGTGAATAGATGATGGTGCCAATCTCCCTGGAAAACAAGCATCATGTTAGATAACTATCCTTGATGGTGTGATGGAGGCGTGTGTAGGATTTGAGGACATTGGGGGCTCATGTGTAGGGGAACAAAAGGTTTGGAAGGCATGTTTTCTTGAAAAAAAAAAAGCATACATGGGGGGGTGATTTCTAACAATTTTTTGGCTACTTTTATTTCTTTATTTTTTATGTATGCTTTTTTTTTTCCTTTAAATTTTTGGTATTTTTTTAAAACCCTTGGAAGATTTTTTTTCCCTTTAAAAGTTTTTGGTGATTTTTCTCTTTAAAAACTTTTTGTTGATTTTTTCTTTTTCTTTACATTTTTTTGTGATTTTTCTCTTTAAATGTATTTGTGATTTTATTTCTTTGGCAATTTTCTTTTTTTTTTTTAACATTTTTGGCATTATTTCTCTCTCTTTTAAATTTTTGGTGATTATTTTAAAGAAAACGTGCCTTCAAAACAGGCTAAAATTACTATTACTCACTACTATATTACTATAAAAATATTTGTAGCTTAAGTGAGGATCAAAACAAACAAACAAAACAGCCACCCGGGGGCTATTGCACAAAAGTACACCACTGTGGTTTGAGATAATGACGACTATAAGACTGACAAAATATATTAAGACAAGCCAGTAGATTGTTTGATGTAGTGTTAGTTTTAATTTATCATCCTGGGACAAGTCAAGCCAATTTTATTTAAAAAGCCCGTTATCACAAAACACAGTTTACCTCAGAGGGCTTTACAGCATTCGACATCCTTCTGTCCTTAAACCCTCACATTGTCCAAGGAAAAACTTCCCCCAAAAAACCCTGTAACGGGGTAAAAAAGTGACAGCAGTGGGAGCCATCATCACCCCACTCTGCTGCTGGAGCTCACCCGACATCCACTGTGTTGTTAGACTCGTAGTCAAACGCTTCAAAAGCCGCTTTAATTTTCTTGTGGACATCTGACACGATAGCCTCTGATCAAGAAAGAGGAAAATAAGAGACAGAACCAAGAGGCAACCTAAAGTCTTTCAAGCAAATAACTTTTAACCACCGATCCATAATTTTAAAAGGTAATTTTTTATGGCGCATTTATTGTTAAACACGAGAGTTAAAACGGGTAGATAGACGCTACAATGGTAAATAGCTTAGTTAGTACTATGGTACCAACCTGAACTTTGCATGCCCTCCGCCATGTTCGCCTGATTGTTATTCTGTTGCCTAGAAACCGACGGGTCCTGCCGGTGTCAAAATAAAACAAACTAATAAAGCTATCCAGCTAAACTAGCAAGATGGCAAGAACATTTTACTTAAGACACCTGGTTTATTGATCACATTCAAAAATCCAAATTTCTCCAAGACTGAACAGTATAGCCTATAATTAATTTGTTCATTATTTTGGCTATTTTTGTCATTCATAAAATCTAATTTTTAAAGACACTGCCCTCAAATAGGCCTACAATTTAATAATAAAAAAAAAAAAAACAGATCTCAATTAATCTGTTAAAGCAATATTAAGCTTAATATGTCATTGAAAAATTTAACCAAAACTAACCAAAAACTTAATTTATGCAAATCGTCCAGCTTTATTAACTAATTAGGTAAACCCCTGTGTTCATACTTGTATCTATTTTATTTTATTCTATTTTTGTCCATCTGGTTTGTCTCATTTATTTTCATTTGTAAATTTTCATACTGACCATGCGAATGTATTGTTTTCAAAGCTGTTCATAAAAAAGTAAAAACAAAAAAAAAAAACCCTGAAAGTGTCGGAGTAAACAGACTTAATAAAAACCCAAAGCCATATCTAATGAACCCAACTACATTTTAAAATTCTGCATTGTAAGACATGTCAATCTCTGTACTTAGAACAGTATACAGTGTAAGCCCTAACTTCTTATCTTTTTTTTCTTCTTACAGATCTTTTGGCAAGAGACTGCTACCATGAGCGGATTTTGAGACAATGGACCCCTGGGCACAAGTAAGCAAAGGCCCCCACCACCTCTCTTACACAGGAGCAAGACATACACCAACTGAGCAATTTAACGTTGAAAAGACGTTCAATTACTATTGTACATCTATTGTTAAGGTTTAAAGGGAAAGTTTAGTACATGTCTAGTTTAAGCCTAGATGAAAGAGAAAACAGAATCTGTGCATATGACAAAAATAACCCCCCAAAAGCCATTCATAATGTAAATGTCAGACTGTGCAGTACTATTGTTAATTATTTACAGGTTTTTATGTATTTTTAATATATTTAATAATTATTTTAAAATATGGTCTAAAATCAGGCTATATGTAGGCTAACTGATAAATCCTAGTCTATAGTAGTCTCTTCTGAGGTCATTGACTTTTTACTTTTTTTTTATTTATTTTTTTTAAGTGATCTTATTGCATTGTGAATATGTTGTGTATGGTACTTCTATGTGTCCGTTTATATCTTTTGTATGTATTGTCTTGCTCTTATCTGGACCATTGAGTCTGTAATAAAGTTTATTATTATATTATTATTATTATAACAAGGCTAAAACTTGGAGATGAGGTTTAAATCATGTGTATCGCTCTATGTGAGAGTTTTTTTTGTTGGTGTTTTGTTGGTAGCGCTCTGACAAAATGCTAGTTGGCAGTGGGGCAGACTTTGTGGTGGTTTCGTATCTCTTTGTAGTCCCTATGCTTCTCTTGTTGGCTTTTTGTCTCTTTGTAGTAATTTTCTTTCCTTGTGGTTGTTTTGTGTCTTGTTGTAGCCATTTTGGTTTCTTTGAGGTAATTTTGTGCTTTTTTCTTTGTTTTGTGACGCTTTGTAGTCATTTTGAGCCCCATGTGGTTGTTTTGCCAGTTTTACTTACATTGTGTTACTCGTTAGTTCCTTTGCATCTCTTTGTCAGTTTGAGTCCCTTCGTGGTCGTTGCGTGTTAATTTGATGTAACATTTTGCACGTGTAGGCCTGGGTCTGTTCAGCCTTGATGACCGCTTCTAGTAGGCTATAACTTACCTGCTGAGAACAACATCTGGGTTACACACATCTGTAGCAAGACATAATAAGTATACATTGCCTTGTTCTGACAAACCAACAAATTGTCAATGCATGAGACAGAATTAAAAACATAGGGTCAAAAAATGTTTGCTTTATTTTCTCCAGATGTATAAACCAGAAATGGTTTAAAAAGGGCAAACAAACAAACAAACAAACAAACAAAATGATAACAAACAGTAAACCCTTTCATACTGTAAACACATTCAAGTTTGCAAGTAAAGACTGAATTTAATGTTATATTAAATTACATGTTTAACATTTCAGTCAGGGCTTTCTGGCCCTAATTATGAAGCTGAACATTTTTAAGCCTGTAGCCTAAAAAACGGTAGAGGGCTATAACGCATTAGGTACTCATTTAGGGCACAATGTGTTCTGCATTCAGTGGTTCCCAACTCATTTAGGCACAACAAAATCCTTACTGAAATTCAGTAAATGAAATACTGAATGAAATTACTGAAATTTATTCAGTAAATGAATCAAATCATTCTCTAGGGCAAGGAAATACTTGAGGAAGACCAAATGTAATCTTTTGGGTAAACTGTCTTGTCTCTAAAAGAGACTAGTGTAACTAAACAACAGTATATATAACATAACTGCTAGGTGTGTATATCCTCAGCCAGTCAGACACAAAAAGACCAATCAATGTGTACATGAAACAACAGCCTCTTCACAGAAAAATAATAAAAAGGCCAAATAAATACAATAAAAGCAAAAAAACAAATTTAAATGATTTAGGTGATTTACTTTTTTATGTGCTGGGAAAAGGAAAAAAAATATTTAAAAGTACTCATTCGTATTAAAGGTGCAATTTGTAAGATCTGGGCAAAATTTTAGTTAAAAACATTCCAAAAATGAACTAACTTTATCAACAGAGTGGGAAGAAGTCACACTTTTGTTGTTGTATATATATATATATATATGTATATATATATATATATATGTTGTCAATTACTGCTGTATTTAGCCTTCACATGATATGCACCAAACACACACAAAGGGAATTTCAGCATTTGTATTTATCTAATGTTTCCTTGTAATAAATGGCAAAACATGAAAGGTTTTTTGTGTTGACAATAACTGAAATGAAAAAACCCAACCTGCTGGAAAGTCCACAGGAATCTCAGTTTTAACACTGAGAATGGGTGAAATATTGGCCCCCATTCAGTTGGACTGGGTGCATGGAAATTACAAATTGCACCTCTAAGGATGGCTTATTTTTTATAACTAATATTGCATTTTGAATTCAGGACTTTTGTCCCTTCTGCAGCTCAAGAAATCTTCGCATTTGTAATAATAACCAATAGTTACTAGTTGTAGAAAAGTTTTCAAATACAGTGACAGGAATACTTTGAATACATTCATCTTCTCATTAATCAGCGTGTTTAACAGTCAAATTAAATAGACAGTATAGTCTCAGAAATCAAGAGGAAGATTATTTGTGGGGTGGAAAATTAAGAAGTCCCCTTAGTGGTATTGTGTGAACCATCATGTGAGCTGGTTTCACATCTCCGGCTGTCCCTGATGAACAGGGGCATCGTGGTCCTGCTGTTGATCTGCATCTGGGGCTTCTGGTATTTGCTGTTCATGTGTTTGTTTAATGAGCTCCTCTTCTTCTGTCTTTACTTCCAGTTGAGGTTGCTCTTCATCTTGAGGCTGCTGCTCCTGGTGAGCCTCCTCTCTCTGCTCTGCTGCTCCTGCCTTCTCCTCCTGCTCCTGGTGAGGTGCATTGTTGTTGCTGGAGTCCTGTGGTGGGAAAGGTGAGTTAATATTACTACAGGCAACCATAAATGAAACATCAAATATATTTTCAGTATTATCACTTACATGTATCTAATGACAGAAACAAAGCACAACATTTGACAAAACATTTGCAAATTCAAGGAACACATACTAAAGAGATGTGCGTGATTAGTCGACTAGTTGATTAAATGTTGCTTCCCTTGCTAGTCAGCACCAGAAATACTAGTCGGTTTAACTTATAAAAATTATCAAGATTTTATCCAATTGCATTTACCCAGTGAAAATAGTTGTTAATAATCAGGCACATTTCCTATTTTTAAAATACATATAATTTTTAAAAACATTTATTAAGTGGGTCTTGTTTTGTAAGATAATGTTCAGTGTTCATAGTGCAGTCATTTCAGCGGCTTGAAATATGATTTGGTTATTGGAAAATGTACTCAAAGATATCAAGTGGCTCCGATAATATACAGACTATTTTTTTCATAATGTTTAGCTTTATAGATTTAATCGTTCTCAATTTTTTAACGTTTTTTTTTTTTTTTTCGTGCTTTCTTACTTTCAGACTGGTCAACTACTCTAAACGTCGGTTTAAACACCTGATAAATTCATCGTTAGGCATAATGCATACTCGTTTGTTATTTTTTATATCATATATTTGATGCCTTAATATTTTGTAATGATTTTATACATTTGCAAGTAAATGCTTGCAAGTGGACCTTGGGCTGAGATATACAGTACATATTTATCCATCAAAATGTACCACTTATTTATAACTGTATTTCCTGAAGACAAATTCTCAACAGTGATAACATCACAGATTTTTCATACAATTATTTCATCAATCATACTGCAGGACTGCCCTGCATTTTAATTAAGTGCACTGATTTTTTTTCTGCTTTGGCTTGAAGGCAGTTATTATAAGAAAGGGAGGTGTAAATGTACAGTACCTGTGTGTGAGGTAAAGACGGCGACAGCAGCTCAGATGGGGCCAACAGGCCATCCTGGTTTAGATCCTGAGACTGGAGTAAAAAATCCACCATAGACACCACCTGGAGTCAGAGCACACCACGCGCACACACAGATACACACACATACTCGTCAGGTCAGATAAACAGGCCAAAAAGTGTTGCAAAGTGTTAGGTATACACAAGTAGACAGCCACTGCTCCTCACCAGCTCGTTGGCCTGTGCACCAGGTGTATGATGGGTGTTATAGTCTGAAAGCAGCTTCATCATTTCCAAGCCATCCAGGAGCCCACTGCGATCATAGTCGTATAGACCAAACAGGAAGAACACCTCTGACACAAAGCAGGAGAGGACTGTCATGTTTAACACCATTTGATTCTCTGCAATGCTATAACTGCAGAGAATGTACTGTATAAAACTCCTGTACTGTAAATACACAAACACAGTAACAGTAATGTTAGATGAATCTCTGGTCATTAGATGTAAAGCAAAACTAGAATTATGCCTCTTCGAACCATCAAGTTGCAGTTTACATCCATGTCTGTCCAGACTCAAATGTAGCCATGAAAGCTGATGACACTTCAAATACGGTTGTTGCTTCAAAGAAACAACCATTTCTAAAATGTGGATGTTTCACACACACCACACAAAAGACCTATACAATCAGGGCAGAAAAATGGGCATGATTAGAGTCACCAATTCAATATCTGACCAAATGTCTCCCCTTCTGTCCCTGAGATTTGGTGTGGAATAATAGCCAGAAAACATTATAAAGTCACAGTGAGGTTGGCCATTGACTTTTAGGATGTAAAATATCCAAATCTTAACATTTTTTATTACTTACTCTTGTGAAATTTTGTCACAATTAGTGTATACATTCTTGAGTTATGGTCAAAAAGGTCAGTTGTGAGGTCAGTGACCTTTGACAACCAAATTTTATTGATTCTTGAGGCCAAGTGGACATTTGTGCCAAATTTTGAACTGAAGAGGTAACTTCTTGCGGTATCCTTTTTACAAGAATGACAGATGCAAGGCCAGATTTACCTTGACCTTTGACCCATGACCACCAAAATTTAATTAGTTCATCGCTGAGTCAAAGTGGACATTTGTGCCTAATTTGAAGAAATTCCCTCCAAGTGTTCCTAAATTATTTAAGTTCCTGAGAACGAGATGGACGGACAACCCAAAAACATAAAGCCTCTAGCCACAGCTGTCACCGGTGCAGAGGCAAAAATATTCAACATGCCAAAAAATTGGATTGGATTTGGATTTTCATTAGAGCCTCAGACATTGTTTAGTATTTCAGTAAATAGCTGTAGTATGCTGAGTATGTATAACTGGTAATGGTGATTGAAGGGACGGCCCTGTGAAGGTGGAGGTGTCTACCTTGCTCCCAGGTGCTGATTTCTGGTCCTTGTTGGCCATCCTTCAAACTGGATTGAATGAAACTTTGCCGCAATCTGTGTATACACAGAACAAAATAGGTATCAAATTAATCAGTAATACATTTAGAGCCAAGAATGAACACTGAAGGATCAGATTTTTTCAAGCCTGCAGTGGCTTAGTAATGGTTTCACCATTGCTTGCGGTTACAATCAGACTCTGAATCTTTCTCTGTCATACTCTTGATTTTTATTCAGGCTGACTGCAGGCACAGTAGTAATACTGTGTAACACTGTGTTATTTTTTTAGTCACAGGAGGGCAGCATTCGTTGCCACTGAGTATAGCTTGTATCTAACTAATATGGCTCCAGGAGGAGGTGCCACCTCAGCAAAAAGCTCTGTGCTCAAAGGAAAGTTATACCAGTATTTGCTGATTTTCCAGTTTCCCTTATTGTTTTGGGAAGCTAGAGTCACATCTCACAGGAAGCAGATAGAAGGACGACACACCTGGGGCAGCAGTAATACTTGTTAAACCTGTGAGCTGCCCTGTTGTTCTGTGTTAATAATGTGTTAAATGATGGGGCTTGTTTTAGACCACTCTGTTGCCCAAAGTTTACATAAGGAGCTTTCGGGTTTTTTTTTTCATCTAATCTGTCTGATTTGATCTTAAGATGCAATTTAGTTCAATGCACAGGCCTTACATTAAGTAATGCTCACACCCTGGCATCACTACTGCAACACTCATCTTACAGTTGAAAAAGTTTATATTAGCTGTAGTTGCCACTGAGTCTTAACCTCGGCCTCCTGTGAATCAGTGTGCGTTGTTTGTGTAGGGAGGAGCACAACACATTAGCTGACTAACATTTTTGTGGTTATAAAGTAGACTTAAGCTAACACAATGATAGAGTAGTGTACACATCATATCTTATGAGCCAGGGGAAAGAAAGAAGCTGCGGCCATGTTGTCACCATCAGCATGACACTAAGTCCACAAAGTCGTTGTGATCTAATTTTGTGTCCTAAATAAATTAAACCTAAGATTCAGTGATATGGGCCAGTTCAAACTGCTGCATAGAGTGAGCTGAGATACCAAGGGTGAGCTATATATTTGCATTATTTATAAGGACAATCTATATTTTGATTTCACATTTCATAATTGCAGCATAAAGCTATGTATTGCACATGTAATCTTATCAGTTTATGGTGCATGCAATTAGCACAACACAGCAGCCAAAGTCCACAGAGTTGCTAGACAGCAGCTGCTGAGTCCACTAAAACAGACTACAGGTTGACAGTAAATGTAATACCTCTTATGTCATACTCTGAGATGGCTTTCAAGCTGCATTTTGAGTGCTATGTTTAGTGAAAACAGACAGACTGCACCAATCCCTCTTTTTTTGAGAAAGTAATTATGAGCAAAGTCGTAGTTAAAAATGAGCTGCATGTATAACAGCATCACATTATCATCATGTGTCACTCACCCGCGGTCCTCCTCTCCAGAGCCAAAGGGATTGGCTAGTGCTACTACATTGGGGCGGGCATTAAACGATTCCTCCCTAGAAAATAAACAAATAAGGATAGAAATTAGGAAGTTATACTATTTCATATTTTTTAAAATGTATTTTCTTTTTTTCTGATAAGTGACAGAGGTGAAAGAAAAGGCGCTACTTCTGCTGGCCATAACAACAGAACTATGTCCTCCATGCACGAAGCATACTTAATTTGCCATGTTTTGCAAAAGATCTGCTGAAAATATCCATTTTATATCTTGTCCATTCTGATATTGCAGCCATTGGTTACATGCTCATTGTGCAAATTAATTATAAGTTATAAAAAGCATCAAGTATGCCCCAAAATCTTGCAGTATATTTAGTTTAAAATGTTATGGTTTTATATGTGTGAAAAAGAGACTGAAACTTGGGAAAAGGGAGGAGGGGTTACCTTTGTGTCCCGGGTTGACCTGGTGCAGCCTGGCACAGTTGCATGAACAGGTATAGGGACAGAACACATGGGACTAACCTGCCCAGGTGAGACTCCATGAACACACCTGCAAACACAGCTACGTTATAGCCTCACATCACATATACACAAAACACTGTGACAGGATGATACCATGAATTTATCTGCCCAAATGTCATAGAAAAGAAGCACACTATAAAGCGCTAAATGGCCTCAGGACTGAAGACAATTGTGATTGTCTTGTAGGATACAAAGTTTTTATGCTCCCCACCTGTGGAACAAGCTTCCTGACTATGTGAGGTCTACTAAAGCTGTTAACGCATTTTAGTCAGGGTTTAAAACATTATGGTTCACTGTGGCTTTCAGGTTAACTCGGTACATAACTTTTTCTTCTTTTTCTTGTACCTCTTTTTCCCCCCAAACATTTATTTATTGTTTTTTAAAGAAACAGTGTGTAGGATTTAGTGTCATCCAGTGGTGAGAACTGCAGATTGCAGTCAGCTGAAACTTCTTCCATGTGCCAGGTGTTAGGATTCTGTCAGTGGGAGCCGAATTATCCGCAGAGGTCCCAGTCATTGGTTTGTCTGTTCTGGGCTACGTAGAAACATGGCGGTGCAATATGGCAGCCTCCATAGATTAGGACCCGCTCTTTATGTGTATATAAAAGGCTCATTCTTAGGTAATGAAAATACAACAGCGGACAACGAACAACAGCACAATGATAAATAACAGAAACAGTAACAGTTAGCCCAGTCTTCCTGTTCAGCTCCAAAACAGTTCCTCTGGTGAACCAGTATCTTGAAAATCTCATCATCATCATAAAAGTCAAGTGGGTTGATTCTGTCTCTCACCTTTCTTTGGGGCACTTCATTTTTTTGCTCAATCCAGTCATTGTAAAAGTTAAATCTCCTCAACTGTAGGTTGAAAGTGAAACCTGAATCACAGTATCAATTGTGAGTTTAAAGTTCTGGTGCAACCAAATTATATTTAGAGTAGAAACTTAACTGAGATATTAAGAGAGGTTTAAATTGAATATTTCTTAATTTTAAGCTATAGTTATAAAGTTTGGTGCAAGACCATTTAAATTTCAACCTATGATTTAATCAGGTTAAGAAGTTAATCATTGTTTGTGCAATCCAGCATAAGTCCTACACACTGGACCTTATATGTGATTTTAATGATTTCTTATTGTCTCATATTGTAGGCCTATATCAAAAAAATATAATGTACATTATGCCCCAGTAAAGCATTTTGAATTGCCTTGTGTCAGAATAGTGCAAAATAAACTTGCCTTACCTTATTGAGAAATTATGACCATCATGTATCTTTTGATGGTTATAAAATGATAAAACAACGCTAAAATATAGAAATACACCCTCTCTGGGACATTGCTGATCTGGCCCATATGACAAAGTCTATTACAACCTTTACATCTATTTATGGCTCAGCACAGTCAGTCATTGAATATATACACTTGTCTCCATTGCTAGAGGCAGATGTTCCACACACTGTATATTTAGATGCAGGACTGGGATGTGCACAGCATACCCGGAATAACTAACTACCAAACGTTTCTGTAGCTTTCCCATATGGAATAGCAGCGACGCTAACACACACGCACACACACACACACACACACACACACACACACACACACACACACACACACGATTACGGCTCACACCAACTGACTGTAGCATTATTACAGCGCACAAACCTATGCTTTCTGATAAAGTCATATTGTCCTCGAGCTCTTACAATGGAAGAGAAACAAAACATAAAACCGAAATAAAACAAAATAACCGGAAGGATGATTAGCAGTAGCCTGAACTAGTTTAGCCAATTGACTGTACGCATTTATTAAGATGTAGATTAAATATGTATGTGAACGGAAGTAACATATGGACACTAAAACACGCAATAATATCCAAATAAATACACGCCATCATCCCGTATCTCTCCACTTTAAATGATAATGGACCTACCTGTGTGCATAGTTGATGTGTGGACAGTAAAGAGGTTTAGTTTTGCGTTTTAAGTTTCACATCTGGAGGACACCTCTGCTACGCACCGCCCTGCTCGCGCCTCCCGGTCTGCACTGCGCAACGGCGGCGGCACGCGCGCTCCCCGCCTGCCACGGAGACCGGAGTGTTTTGGTCAATGACAGAGTCCACGTGGAAGAGCAGAGCAGCGCAGTATGCGCAGGCGAGGCAGTCAGCCTTTGTGCTCCTCTCCACGGGTTTTCCGCCACGTCCGCACCAACAGACGGATTCCGGTAGTGCGCGAGGAATCTGCCACATTTCATATTCAGTCTCACTGAGCTTGATATCAGCTACACCATAGGCAGTGTTGGTGTATAGACATTCAGAGCACCTCCTCAATATGTGTTTAAATTTTTATTATTATTATTATTAGTATACTCTTAGTTGACCCCCAAAAGAGATCCACTGTCTAGAAAACTTTCACATCTGGGTCCTGACATTAAATCAGGAGTAACATGCCTCCGCACGTTCTTGACTCAGATTTAAGTTTCATTCAACACATAAAAAAAGGTGACCAAAACAGCTTTCTTTGATTTAAGAAATATTGCAAAACGCTGAAAAACATATTCGTGCTTTTATTTCACACCGATTAGATTGTTGTAATGAACATTTTTAAACTACATCTGACAGCCTATTTATTTAGTCTGGCTTTTAATTAACCTAACTCTTTTATTTATTATAATATAACAATTCTGCTATTTGCACTGTTTTAACTGGTCTCTGCGCGTTTTACTTTGACATTTTTATCTTCTTTCTCACCACATGTATTTAATTCAGTCAACATTGGTCTTCTGCTACTTTTAATTTTTTATTGAGGGAGGCAAATGCACATGTCCCTATCATTTTATTATGAAGACAATATTTACAGCAATGCCATTTTAGATAACAGCACACAGTGTGCAAAATGATGCTGCTAACACAAGGAGACAGTCCACACAATAATCTGCTTTTAACAACAGACAACAACATGGCATTACTGTGTTTAAGTATTTGCATCATAATTTTACAGCCATGCACCA